>NC_044915.1:19561801-19679301 GCF_001633185.2 Quercus lobata | reverse complement strand
ATAAGTGGATTTGTGCAAAGAAGAAAGCTAATGGACTTTACTTTTACAAGGGCCATGATTAAGTTAAAGAAGACCAATCTAATTAAATTCAAGTCCAATTGGAGCAAGGAATCAAAGGAAATTTGCATCAAATCCAAGTCCAATTCGGATTAGGATTCCAGACTGCACATCAGTTAGTATTTTTGGCATAACTTTCAGCTCAGAAGTCCAATTGAGATTATTCAAGTTGGGATGGAACTTTAACTTAAAGGGCTACAACTTTGAAGTTTTCCAAAAGTCCGAATTCAGACATTAAATGGGCTGAAATCGTCAGTTAATTGAAGCCTAAAAATCTGGGATTTTCTCCAAACGGGAATTCAACTTGTAATAGGATTCCTTGACCTATTTAAAGGCTCTTTAGGGCAAAATTCAGAGAGGCTAGTGCTAGGGCTGAGGGCTGAACGCATAGAGAGCTACGGCTGTGGCTATCTCTTTGGTTTTCTTCCATGACAGTTAGTTTTATTTATTTGTCTAGTTTAATGCTTAGTATTTTATTTTTGTGTTTTCTTTCAATTACTATAAGTAGCTAAATTTGTAATTAGGGTTGAGGATGAAACATTGTTAAGGATTATTAGTAATATTTATGTGATTTGATTTTTTCCACAATAATTGTTCTTTAATGATTTAAATTGTTCTTACTTCATATTAATTGACTGAGATGAGATTCTAGATATGAGTTCAATCATGTTTTTCTCATGATTTAGGATTTGTCTTAATTAAATTGAATGCTTGGATTATTAATTATTGATTATAAAATTGGATATCGTTTGTGATTTGTCTGTCAATGGATACAATTTATGATTTGATTTTTAGAATTGGATATATCTTGTGATTTGTTTGGCTACGGATACAATTGATGATTTGATTTTATACTTAAGAAGCGAAAAAGAATATGCTCTAGATTTTTAAACATAAGTTTTAATGATGATATTTTCCATGATAGCAAGATTGATTTCTAGATTATCATGCAGTGGTTAGGAAAAATTAATGATCATAAATATATGCTGATATGACTTACAAGGTGGATTCCAAAACCTTAATTCCTTTCTCTAGATTATTTACTTCTCTTTATTGCTCTATATTATATCTTTTTATTATTTCCTTAGTTTATTTAATCTTAGAAAAATCAATTTTTATTAAACTAGATTAGGATTAATTTGGTTAAGGTTTAATTAATTTTCCTACGTTCATTCAAATTCCTGTGGGTTCAACCTCGTTCTTGTCAAACTATACTTCGGTACGGTTTCACTATAAATAGTGATCACAATGATCATTCACGCAAAGATTGAACATCTGGACATGCAAGCTAATAAGCTCAATGCAAAGTATCATTTGCATGTCCAACACTCAACCAATACAAAAACACATAGTTGCATTAAGGATATAAAATCCGACAAGGGTACAAGAGTAATGTACTAAAGGAAATGCATAACATTAACTAAAAGTGCTAAGCTACAAAGCATGGGGTACTTATATAAAGTACTGAATATGAAGTGAATGATTTAAACCAATGTACCAAAAGCTTTAAACAAACACAATGTAAATAACCAAGAGTTATAAAAACTATAAACAAATAAGCTGCAAACTAGACTAGCCAAACAATGGTTAGACCATCCAAAAGTATGTGTGTATGTATCAACTTTCTCCTTTTGAGCTCATAGAACTCCCCTTTGCAATATGCACACTTCTCTTCTTGTGATGCACTTGGAACATATATATTAGTAACCTGAAACACTTGCAAAAAACACATTAGACCCTCAAGGTAAAGCAAGTAATAAAAGAACAAGTAGAATGTAACAAGTAAAAAGCGATCAAGTAAACATGTTGTGAAATGTATGAGCAACTTGATCAAACACATGACAGTTATATGGAAATGACTACAATGATCATATAGCAAAGCAAATGATCATCTGAACATGCAACCAATAAAGCATAGTAGCATAAGGATGTATGCATGTCCAACACACAAACACGGTGCAATGAGAACAACAAAGCATAGATACTAAACATAACTCAAAGTACCATAAAGCAAACAAACATAAAGAAACACAAACAAAACAAAGTTTTCTTATTAACACAATGTCTTCTCCCCCTTGGTATATGCATCTCCCCTATGGAATATCTCTCTCCATACAAATGTGCACAAGAAATAGAATTTCTCCCCCTAAGAATGTGCACAAGAGTCATATAGAAATGACAAAACTCTCTGGTATACTACTCTAGAGTATAATCTCTCCCTTTTTGACATGAACAAACAAAGGGGTCAAAGAGAAAAGAGGGCAAGAGATGAAGGTATGAACAAGGAGAATGATGCATGAGGGGTGCAAGATGAATGAGAAATGAAGCTCAAACAAAAGACAAAGCAAAATGCTACAAAGCATAAGGTAAATATGACATGCTAGGATGAAGACACAAGGTATAGGCCAATGCATGACAAAGGTAGCAAAGGTGTGTGCAAGAGGTGGCTATGTGCAATGCATGACCAAAGTATTGAAAATGCACATGTGGGGCAAGGTGTGTTAAATACACAACCAATGAACCAAACATGATCCTAGTGAGGAAACATGAGAAACCCCAAAGTTTGGTACTCGTTGGAGTTCAAACAAGTAAGAAAATGCCTAAGAGACATTTTATCAAACACCTAGCGTGCACACTATGAACAACAATGTAAAATAATGCATGAACATCATGAAATCCACCCTAAATGCATGTTTTTTTTGCCATAAGGGCCAACATCCAAGGCAAATCATCAAAAGACACCAATCTCATACAAAAATTTGACAAAAATTAAGTTTCTCCAACCCCTATGATGAAAATACCAACCAAGAGCACAAAACTCTCCAAAACATAACCTAAGGATTCAAATCAATGAAAAGAGTTTAAAATTACCTTAGAGATGTTAATGGAATGAAAAACCATTCAAATTGATTGGGTTTTGATGTAAAAATATTGAAAGAGGGGTTTAAGAAAGGATGGGAGAGGTTTAAAATAGGTTTCCCACAAAAAACACTTTCAAAAGCTATTTTTGGACATTTTGCGACTAACAAGTCGCGATCGCGAAAATTTTCTCAAGTCGCAAGTGAGTTGCGAGTGAGTCACAAAAACTTCTGGATGAACTCGTGACTGGGGTTTTACGACTAGGCGAGTCGCCAAAATGAGTAGCCAAAACTCACTACTCGCAAGAGTAGCAAAAATGAGTAGCCAAAAATTTTGACACCTATTTTTCAACACAGAACATGTTTAAACAATGGAAAACAAAGTAAGCACTAAACATGAATGCAAAAAGTGATAAAAATTACTTCCAAATACATATAAAATGATCAAAAATCTTTTTGGATTGATCCATATATAGTTGAGCACACATCACATTTAAACAAGTACAATCGAACAAATGAATAAGACATTCATTGAACATTAGGCATGTGTGTAGTGTGTGTGTGTGTGTGTGTGTATCAAATGTGGAATAGTCCTTAGTCTAGAGTGAAACTTCAATGATCAATTCAATCAAGTCATACACAACTAGTACTAAGTCAAGTGGTTTATCTCAATTATAAAAATGAACATATATGACCTCCCACAAGAAAATGATTACATATCTTTGAAGCTTTTCATTTGGCTTCTTTACAATTTATAACATTTGATCATTTTTTATCTTTACATCTTTTTTTGAGATTGATGTCTGAAATTTTTGATATTTCAATTTGATGAACAAGCCTTTAGCTTTTGGGCACCATACATTTTCATTACAAGTCGCTTTCCCTTTTTCCTAGTCGAATACTAGTATGTGCGACGGCTTTTGCAGCTCATTATCTTTTTTTGAAACTTAACATTTTTTGAGCTCTTTAAGCAAAAAAAAAAAAAAAAAAAGTGTGGGAAGAGATATAGGCACATGTCTACGCATGTATCAAAATCAACAAAACTATTGACTAATCATTCATGATAAGTTTGAAGATCGATTTACAATAATCACACATAGATGTAAAATTTTTCCCACAAGAATAAATGTGCATACAAGACAAGCTAAGCTCGTAAATGCACTACACCATTAGTACGATGGTACTAGGCCAAACTAACATGTGATATGTGCTCAAACATATACAATCAAACTTTTTGAATTTTTCACTTTTATGTGGTTTTGGATTTTTTACTCACACAAAACTAAAACATAAAAGCAAGGTCAAAACAAAAACAATGCATATAAAGAAATGCAAGATGCACAAAATGCATGAAGATATGACATTCAATGCATGAAAGATCCTACAACAATCGAAAGAATTAGATCAAGGACTAAAAAAAGCAAGAGCTCAACCATAGGAACCCTTCCTCATCCAAACACAGCGATTGTTTGGAATGAGTGTCTCATGAGAAATGAGACGAGGGTTGGAAGAATGAGAACCGGAGATGCACAAAGACAAGGAGTTAAGAGAATTAAACACTTTCTTTAACAACATGCTATTTTCATTCAAATCCGGTTTATCATTTTTAGCATAGCTTCCAAGAAGCTTAAGTTTCTCTTTTCTATTGATTCTTTTAAGAGCATAAAACTTAAAGCAATGAGGTCTAAGATGACCAAAGGCATCACAATGGTGACAAACAATGTGTTTAGGTCCACTAGGTGTTCGTGAAAAATAATCTGCGAACGCATAGAATCGTAACAAATAGTAAAGTGTTTTTAGAAAACGAATGTCGAACCCACAAGGATTAACTATGTTATTGAATACCGAAATTCACTAAATTAATTACTATTTGGAAAATCGAAAATAAATGGAATGTTCTACTATCTGAATTAAATTAAACTATTTAGTGAAAATAAATCTACGAATAAAAAGAATTAACAAAGCGTAAAAATCTAACAGTGTGAAAATATAATAAGAATGGATCTAGAGTAGTTGATTTCACCTAACAAATCCCACACAATTTATTCTTCCTAATTATTAAATTCTAATAATCTCCCGTTGATTATTAAAAATTCCTTAAGTATTCAATATCTTCTCTCAAATAATATCAAAAATATCTTCAAATAACAATTCCATATCTATATGTGAATTTAATTAATTGGAGACTCATTATGTACTTTGAATTTTCTGAAAAATCACACTAATCTCGGTAAAGCATCTCTACTTTCGCTCAACTAATGGTGTTTAATTCTAGAACTAAAATAACAAATCACCTCTCAGTCTCATTGTCATTCAATTGATCAATCAATAATTCGTAAAAAGAAATATTAAGCATTAAGAATAAGAATTAAACACTCAATCATGGAAATATTAAAAATAAAATAACTCAGAATATAAATTGTGTGTTCATTCCTAGACTACATCAACGCTCTAGAAAATAAAATTTAGTTCATAATCAAATTGAAAAAAAAACAAATAAAACTTATGTGTTTCATGGGAATTGGTTGATCAACATGAAGCGGTGCCCCTTTGTCCTCAGAAAGACACCAAAGAAAATTCTTCAAATGCGGCACCTGCAGCCCTAGCACTGGCCTAGCTGAATTTTGCCCTAAAGAGCCTTTAAATAAGTTAAGGAATCCTATTACAAGTTGAATTCCCGTTTGGAGAAAATCCCAGATTTTTAGGCTACACTTAACCGACTATTTTGGCCCATTTAACTTTAGAATTCGGGCTTTTGGTAAACTACAAAGTTGTAGCCCTTTAAATTAACTTTCCAGCCCAACTTAAATCATCTCAATTGGATATCTGAGCCGAAAATTATGCCAAAAATACTAACTAATGTGCAGGCTGGAATCCTAATCCGAATTGGACTTGGATTTGGTGCAAATTTCCTTTGATTCCTTGCTCCAGTTGGACTTAAATTTAATTGGGTTGGTCTTCTCTTGAATTCATGCCTGGCTGGATGTAAGTTGACTTGATTCAATTGGCCTAGCCCCACTTTGCATGTAAAGCCCTTGTAGATTAATCTGAAATCTTCTCATTCCTTCAAAGCACAAATGAATAGATAAATATAAATAAAAATCAAATCAAATCAAAAGAAATAAAGGAAAACTAACAATTTTAATAAATAAGAGGATAATAAAAATCATGTAAAAACAGTAACATGGTTTTGTTCTCTCTTCAACTTATGAGGTCTTATATGACCAATCACACCACAATGGTGACAAGTTGGAACAAACTTAGATCCATCCAAAACCTTAGGTTGAGATCTAAACGGAGGCTTTGACTTAATAGCCTTTCTCTCCACCTTTCGATTTCTTTTGTGTGGAGGAATGTACACCGATTTGTCCTTTGAGATAGGACACACAATAGGCACAAAATCGAGTACCACAACATGATTACAACAAATATTTTCATCCCTTTTGGCAATAGGTTTAGTAATCAAACACTTGGCATGCATCTTAAGAGATTCATTTTCACATTTTAACTCATCAACAAGTTTGTTAGACAAAATAAGTTTAGCATCCAAGTCCATATTCAAACATTCAAATTCCTTTAGTTTTTCAAGAGAATGCTCAGTAACTTTCTTATACTTTTCAACCAATTTATTTGATTCATTGAGCTTAGCAATCAGATCATCCTTTTCACAAATGAACTTGTTGAAATTCTCATGAAACTTCTTAGCCTTTTTCTTCAAGAGTTTGATGTTAGGAATATTAACAACACCCAAAGATTTATGTAACATAGTATCACAATCATGACGATTATCACTCATAGAGGTATATTCACAAACACATGGCATGTTACATTCATCAACATCCAAAACATGCATAGAAGCATACAAAGAACTATCCACGGCAAATAAACATAAGGGGTCAAGGATCACACCTAGGTAATGAAACCACAACAAGTGCACCTGCACTAATACCAATTGAAAGTTCAATTAGTGTGTAAAACACCAATGAACGTTTAGACCCCCAAATTTAAAATTACCAACACAAGCTTATACACAAATAATATATGTGTAGAAAGATGAATATAAGCTAAATCCAAATTGGTAAAACACTCCAAACCAAAATTAATCACAATTATAGTAGTAATTAAAAGGTAAAGAGTAAGAGAAGAGAGATGCAAACTCAAAGATAATATGGCGATTTGTTATCGAAGAGGAAACCGAAGTACTCGGCGAAAAACCTTTCTGCTGCCCTCCAAGCAGTCAATAATCCACTAGAGAATAAAGTTGGGATACATGAATAGTAGAAGACCCTCCAAGCCTAATCTACCTAGTATACCTAAGCCCTCCAAACTTCTTGCTCCAATAGGGTTACACTGAACCTTATCTTCTCTAGTTTACCAGATCCCACAATAGCCCATTGCATCAACCAAATGAATTGGTCTCTTTTGAACTACTTCCTAAGCACCAAAACACCTCCTCACTGATATGGGTATGGTGAGAAAAAGATTTGGTAAAATGTACCTTCCAAGAATATGTCAATTGAGAGGATGAGAGTAAAGGAATTTGGAGAATCAAATGATGAAGATTGTGGATGAGTTAATCTTGTTTTTCTCTAGGGTTTCTCTCTCAAAATTCTCTTTGGAAGCTCTATACATTTCGTGGGTATAAGGGTATTTATAGTGGAGTGTATGAGGAATGCAAAAAGTCAGTTTTCATCAAACAGGGCAATCTGACAACTTAACCCAGCGACTGGAACGAGTCACGAGTTTGAGTTGGGAGCTAACTGCCTAGCTAGACTGGAAGTTTTGTCCTGTAGTGCTCTAGCTGTTGTGACCCTTCAGTTTCCCTGAATGCTTCACATGTGTGCCACCTTTAGCGACTTGCTAGTCGCGAGATCCAGTCGCGAGGCTCTTCTTGAGTGCACACATCTTAAGTTTTCTTCACATTCTCTCATACACTACCCTTACATAATTTCCACCTAAATACAGGGTATCTAATTGCTAAATTACAAGCAAATTTGTCATTGAATAAAGCCAACACATAATTGAATAAATTCAACCTTAGATATATATATTCCTATTTTTAGTCATGTCTTATAAATAACATGCACTCATTGTAATGGAGGATGCATGGAATAGGAATCAGAAAATACGTGAGGTTTTGCTTCTTCTTTTGGTTCTTCAAGAACTGTAAACTTATTCGGGATTCTTCCTTGTGGCATTGAAATTTTATACCTTCGCTTCGTGATTTAGTTAAAATCATTGGGTCGAGGTCTGTTACTTATACCTTTGGTTCACATTTTATTTATAAATATTGGGTTGGGGTTCTATCAAAAATCTGAATTTTAGCTTTCTTGGGCAAGTATTCCAATATTATTTGTTGGGTCTCAAAGCATGTTGATTGAGGTTTGCATCACTGTGGTTAGCTTTGTTAAAGCTCCATAACCCACTTATGACTTTTCTGTTAGAGAACAACTTTTAACATCAAAATATAACATAAAACAAATCAAAAAGCTAGAATGAGGAAAAGGGGAAAAAAAAAAAAAAAAAAAAAGAAGAGCATTTCACTGTTGATTGTTTACAAGAAAGTTGGTGAGTGTCAAAGCCTAATGATTTTGGAAGAATAGATGAATTTGTGAAAATAGAATAATTAACTAAAAAAAAAAACATTGTTGCTACGATTTAACTAAGTGAAAAACTTAAGTATTGTTATTAAATAAACACTAAAATTTTGTCCATATGAATGCTCTTGCTGTCTTGCAACACACTCATCTAATTTTTATTTATTTTTTATTTAAGTAGTTAGAAATCAATACCTAAGTAAGTGTCATCAGACTCCTTGGTAATTGGCGACATATTTGATTTAAGAATAGGAAATCAAGAATATTCAATCCAACATCATTGCGAACTTCATCTCGCAAACCCGACTTCACTTCAGCGAACCCATCTTCATCAGTGCAAGTAAGATGTTTGGGTGTGGGTTTCCGTGAAATTTTCAAATTAGTAACAAATTGAATTTTGGTTTGGTTTGGGTTTGGATTTCTTCCAATATGTTTCTGAAGTTTTTATTTTTATTTTTATTTTTATTTTTTATTTTAACCATCAATCCGTAGGATTGAATTATTGCCTCCCGAATTTCATGTCAATTTATTTTTTCAATGCCAAGAGAAGAAGGTATCTTTAAACCCTAGCTTTTTGATATGTTTTATGTTATATTTTGATGTAAAAAGTTGTTTTTTAATGGAAAACACACCTAACAGAACTAATCTTAGGTGGGTAAAATGCCAAATTTCAAACTACAAGTAGGCAACTTAATTTTTGCCCAAACCATAGGTAGGTAAGTTGTAATTTGCCATAATAATAAGCATTTGCCACTTGTTCCGTCAAATTCAACTAAAATTTAAATTTAAATTAGACACTTTTCTTTTTTTCTTTTTTCTTCTTCTTTATATATATATATATATATATATATATGAAAGAAAAGAATTATTTTTTTCATTAAATTTGAAGAAAATTTTAACAATAGAGACAAAGTTCTTATAACCAATCATAAATGAGAGAAATTGTTCAATTTTAAAACTTATGTTAGAATATTGTAATTGAATAATTAAATCTACCATTTTGTAATAAGTTATGCTTTTGAAAGAATTAGTAACTTATCAATTTAAGAGAACATTACAAGTAACAAACCCATGCAATGTGTGGAAGTGTAATATAATTATTTTATACGAATATAATGATAAATTTGTAGATTAAATAGTGCATGTGTTACTTAAAAGTATTTTATATTTTTTATAAGTTTTATGTAATGGAACATATAATTATTTTGCATTCAACAACAATACATAGTGATATATATCTATATATATATATATATATATATTTATATTTATATATTTATATATATATATATATATATATAATGTAATTTAATAAAAATATTTAAATTACATAATTATAATATTATTTTATATAAATGGAGAAGATATTGTTAAAAGGAATTCATTAAATATGTATGTTTTTAGACCCCTTAAAACACAATTGGATTAACCTAGTTAATTAGCCAAGTTATTACTTAGTTCAAATTCCAGATCTAGGTTATCACAATCAAACAATCATATCATGCATATCAGAGGAAATATAAATAACACAATGATATGACGACCCAGGAAACCAAACCGGTAAAAACTTAGGGAGGATTTAACCTAGCTATCCTCAAGGTAAACTTGAATCCACTATGAAAGAATCGAAATTTTACAATAGGACTTAGACCACTAACATCCTATTGCTACCCACCATTAGAAACTTACTAACACGACCACGTGCAAGCTTCGAGACCACAAACTCCTTCTTTCTTGGATTCTTGAGCAAGTACAAGCACACCTGCTTGTGTTTCTTTAAACTCCTATGGCAGCAACTGAATGATCATCAATCTCTTGAAGAAATCTCCTTCATGATAATCCTAAGCTTGTGTAAAACCACAATATGAGCAACATCTAAAACGTGGCTAAGGTTTGCCTTATATACCTAGGGCAAAAACATAAAACCCAAAACGTTTTAATGAACTAGGGCTGAGTTGGAATTCTACAGAAAAACGCATTCTGCCCGATTTTCGATTGATCGAGCCTAAGCTTCGATCGATTGAGCCAGGCCGAAATGCACTATCAATTTTGCATCAGCTCAAATCCAACTTTACATAAAAGACACAACTTTGAGCAAGTCTAAACAAGACTAAACAACCTGTTTTGATCATGATTTGCCAACAATACACATTAGAGTTCTAAATACATTAGTTCCTACGTCTTTAGAACCTAACAAAATATACGATAATTTGTTGACTAATTTAAACATATTCAAGAATATATATATTTTAAATGTATACCTCCTTTCTATCGAACACATGCAATATGTTATATTAAGTTTATATTATTATATAAGTTTACAATTGTAGCATTTTTTTTTCTCTTTCCAAATATAAGTATAATACCTATATTATTGAAACTTGAATTTTAAGGTAATTAATCTTGTGAATATTTATTATTTTTATAGCATTTTTAGAGCCTAAATCTATAATTTCTAATGACTATTTTGTTTATATTTTTTAGCCTAAAACTAAAGAGTTTGGTCCAAATAGAATAAAATTTCACATTTTTCAAGCCAAAAACTAAAATGGCAACCTACAAAAAGAGTAAATTTAAGGCCCAATTAGTCCAAAATGGACCGAACGAACTGAAGTAGACCAATAGATTAAAATAGATTGAATTGGACCGAGTGGGATTAAAGTAGGCTAGAATGGACTGATTGGGACCAATGTGAACCAAAATTGATCGAATGATCCGAAATGCAACACTGATGTGGCTCAACGGGAGCATAACAATAATAAATTCTAAATTTTCAATATCTATAGCACATTCCTTTTCTTGTGGTTCAAAAACAACAATAATAATTCTGTCATTTTCATTGTGATATAATGGAACATCAGTTAAACTCTTGTATCATTTATAGTAATTTCTTTCTTGTATAAAGTTTATAAACAATTAGCGGTAAAATACTTTTTGTCAAATAATGTTCCCATATCAGCACTATCCTTTCAGTTCACTTCCTTTTGGATCCAAATCCACGACCTCCCAATCCACTACCTCAATTCAGAAACTCATGAAGCAATAGGCAGCTCGTTGGGCACCCCCCCTCCTTATGACTAACTTGGAAGGGGATGGAGGTAAAGGAAATTATTCATAGGTTCGCATCAGGATTGATATTACCAAACCTCTCAATAGGGTTCGAAAAGTGTGGTCTGAAGGATTAGTTATCGGATGCGCCATCTAAAAGTATGAGTGTCTTCCAAACTTCTATTATTGGTGCAGGTTGGTTTCTCATGATAACAGAGATTGCGAATGATGGCTGTGAAGTAAAGGATCATTGAAGAAGACAGATCGGCACTATGGGGAATGGATGAGGGCTGAGGTTGATTTAAATTCTAGAAAGACGTCCATCACCATACCTGGGTCTAGACCAAGGCATCAAAAACCTTCAACAACGCCAAAACCACTACCCCGTACCACAACACAACCCAACCTATCAATACCCAAACAGCTAAGCCCACAGTGCAAACACAATACCCACTAACTCCAAATGGGCAGCCCATCACTGAATGGCTCAATAAACATACAGTAAGCCCTCCCAAAACTCTACCAACCAAACCAACCTGGGTAAGGATTCCACGTGACCATCTAAAATCCCTTAGCGACGTGCACATGATTGAAACAGAGTATAAGAGAACACCAATTCCAGAGGAGGATTGTAGACCCATGAAACAGCAGACCGTGTCCCAGTATGATGCTCCTGAACTTTGTCAAACGGCGGTGGCTGCTAGGCAGTCTCGCCGAGCACCATGAATGCCACCAGTTGGAACTACCGTGGTTTGGGACAATCCCGCACAGTTTAGGAACTCACCGAGTTGGTGAGGAAGCACTCTCCCTTAAAAGTCTTTCTCATGGAAACCAAAGTGAAGGACAGCCCTGTCAACAATCTGAAATCTAAGCTCCAACTAGACAATGTGCATATTGTTTCTAGACAAAAAATAAGGGGTGGACTAGCTCTATTTTGGAAGTCTGAAATTAATCTCCACGTTATTGATGCGTCACCTCCACACATAGACACAGTAGTCAACCCAGGAGTGGATGACACTTGGCAGTTCACAGGTTTCTATGGAAACCCTGTGACGACTAACCGGGAACATTCTTGGGCGCTGCTAAAGCACTTAAATCTGAAAATGGAACCCCGTTGGCACTGTGTGGGAGATTTTAATGAGATTGTTAGAACTGAAGAAAAAATGGGTGGGGCATTACGGCAAGAGCGACAAATGGTTGAATTTAGAGATGCCCTTGATTATTACAGCTTTCGGGATCTAGGTTTCATGGGTGCACCTTTTACCTGGTGCAACAATTAGTACGACGGAACAATCACTTGGATCCAATTGGATAGGGGAGTTGCTACAAATTCCTGGATTCAAATGTTCCCATCAACCTATGTCCACCATATCTCAAGTTCACTTTCAGATCATTGCCTATTGTGGATTTGTACTGATGATGAAAATATTTGATTTTACAGGAAAATAAGACCTTTTAGATTTGAGACAGTATGGATGAAGGATGAACAATGTGAAGGTGTGATAAAAAATTCATGGGAGGGACAATCCATGACCAACCCAATGGAAAGAGTTGTTAATAAGATTAAGATGTGCAGCCTATCGCTTCAAATGTGGAGTAAACAGTCTTTTAGAAACATTCGCCATTTGCTACAACAAAAGAAGAAACTACTAGTGCAGGCAGAGAAATAATCCATGAGTGGATGAAATCACAACCAAGTGAGACTCTTGAAAGCTGAAGTTCATGATTTGATGGTAAAGGAAGAGTGCTCGTGGCAACAATGATCAAGGGTGGAGTGGCTGAAAGCAGGTGATCAAAATACAAGCTATTTCCAAAGTCGGGCAAATCATCGCAACTAACGAAATTTTATTTCCAAGTTGGTCCTTAATAGTGGTGAAATACTAGAGGAAGAACAAAAAATTGGACTTGTGGACTACTTCCAATCCATGTTCCAGTCAACCAATACTTTTGGGCTTGATCCAACCCTCTACGGAATTAAGCCAAAAGTTACACCACACATGAATGCTGAACTCACCCAGCCTTTCACAGCCATCGAAGTGGAACAAACTCTAAAACAAATGAAGCCTTTAACAGCCCCTTGCTCGGATGGTATGCCTCCATTCTTCTATAAATCTTATTGGAATATTGTTGGTTTAGATGTTATTGATGCAACTTTATCAGTTTTAAATTCAGGAATTATGCCACCAAAAATAAACCACACCTTCATCACCATTATCCCCAAAACAAAATCACCAATAAGCCCAAAAGACTTTCGCCCCATTAGCCTTTGCAATGTCATGTATAAGATAATTTCCAAAACCATAGCCAACTGCCTCAAAAAAATCCTCCCAAAGTTGGTATCAAAAACACAAAGTGCATTCATGTCCGATTGCCTCATCATTGATAATATCCTCATTGCCTTTAAAACTCTCCACCACCTAAAAAATAAAAGAAAAGGCAAGACGTGGTTAACAATATCATTCAATTTAGCATAGAATTCATCAAAATATCCATCATCAGACATTCTAATACTTTCAAATCTAGTAGTTAACTACTGCAGTTTGTTAATCTTAATTGCCTTTGTGCCTTCATGCACAGATTGGAGAATATTCCATGCAATATAAGCAACCTTAACATTAGAGATTCTCTTGAATTCCTCCATAGAAACAGCATTAAAAATAGCATTCATGGCTTTGCTATTAAAAGCGGCTGCTTCTTTTTGAGAAGTTTGCCATTCACTATCTGGAGTAGTTGGCTTCTCTCATCCATATTCAACGGAATTCCAAACTCTCTCATCAATAGATTTCAGGAATGCTTTCATCCTTACTTTCCAGTAGACATAGTTGTTCCCATCAAAGTGTGGTGGGATCACAAGAGAGTGACCGTGTTCCATGACAACAGGGGTCATGGATCAACTCTTAGATCAAAGGATTTAAATGCTAGAGCTAACCTACTCTGATACCACTTGTACGTTTTTAGACCCCTTAAACACAAATGGATTAACCTAGTTATTTAGACAAGTGATTAACTTAGGTAAATTATGTAGATCTAGGTTAACACAGATAAATTATATCATTGAAACAGTGTGGAAAATAAAGAACACAACGATATGAAAACCCAAGAAAACCAAACTGGTAAAAAACCTAGGGAGGATTTAACCTAGCTATCCTCAAGGTAAAATAGATCCATTATGAAAGAATTGAAATTTTACAATAGTGACTTAGACCACTAACATCCTATTGCTACCTTGAGTAGAAAATTTACTACCACGATCATGTGACAACTCCAAGTCCATGGACTACTTCTTTCTTGGATTCACAGCAACCACAAGTACTCCCACTTGTGTTTCTCTTTAAGCTCTTTATGCAGTAACTGAAGCGATGACCAAGTTCTCAACATTAATCTCAATCTTGATAACCCTAATTATGTATGAAGGCAAACACATTTAGATCTCATAAGAGATTCATACACACAGCATAAACAACGACAGTAAAACGTGGCTAGGATTTTTCCTTTTATACTTAAGACAAAACATTAAACCCTACACGTCATACGGGCTTGAGCTTGAGTTGGAAAATTCTGCAGAAAAAACAATCTGCACGAGTTTCGATCGATCAAATCTAATTTTCGATTGATTGAGCCTTGTAGATTTACACAATAAATCTTGCAGTACACTCAATTCCAACTTTACACAAAAACACACTTTGAGTAGCCTAAATCTAGACTAAATGTTTTTGATAGGCCACAAACTGAATGACCCATTGTGATAGAAATTAATTAATTAATTAGCCAAGTTATTAATTAATCAATTTATCATGCAAACGCGTGGTAGCATAAACGAATCACCAATAAACTAATTATGCAGTGAAAAATAAATAACACGGTGAGTTGTTTACGAATGGGGAAAACCTAACGGCAAAAACTCTATCGAGTGATTTTCAGGTCACTATTCCTGAAACTCCACTATTATCACAACAAGCGGTTACAAGTAAAGGAATCCCAAGTATCTTACCAACCTACAGTTGAACCCTTACCCCAATACCCAATTGGACTTGTTCTGTAGTGACAGTTCCCCTTTCGGTGCACGACTCCCAAGTATGTCACTAACTAATTGTGCGGATCCCAGTATGCGACTTCAATCACCAACTAAGAAGGTTGGTGGTTGCAAAGTTCTTCAGTTCATCCACACGATGAAGATCAAGAAGATACTTGGTCACAAAATCTTATGGTGCACAAACACAGGAACTTCTTCAAGAGAAAGAGATGAACTAGGGCAAGAATTTCATCTCCGGTCACAATTTTCTTGAACAGAGTTTGCTCAATACTTGTACAACTTGTGAACTGTTTGATGGCCCTTAAAACAATCCTCTTATATGTCTAGGGTTAGGAGAAAAGAAGGCCCGAAGACATATTCACAGATCCCAAGAAAATTAGATTTGAATTCTGAAAATCTTAAACCTCGACAGATAGGAAGTGTTGAGTAGCTGTCGAGCAGGTGTTGAGCACACCGAACTTTGAACAGCTTTCTTAAGCTCGATAGATACAACTGTCGAGTCAGTTGTCGAGCTTTAATGATTTTGCACTATCAACTTGTTTTCTTGGACAGACTTAAAGGCGTCAACACTTGATCCTGAAACATGGTTTCTTGAAGTATTTAAACACATCCTAAATCTACCCAAATACAAGTAAAGTGCGTTTTGTCAAAGGATAAGCCAGTTACATAAAATCATGACATATGTTCTTAATGTGAAACACATATGTCCTAACAGTTTTGATCATGGTTTGCCAACATTACACATTGAAGTTCTAATTAATTAGTTCCTAATTCCTTAGAACCTAACACTGACTCTTCTTAACCCTTTTTTCCTTCTATCCACAATCTATATGGGATGATTTGTTTTTCCCACTTTGTTGGATGGTGCTAGGGGGACAAAGGGAATGAAAACAGTTTATGAATGTAAAATTACATATGACTATAATTATAACATGTATTTTGAGATATAAGTAATAATAGTACCATATTCTTTCACCCTTTATTATGTTGCACCATTTTTATGTTAGAAGAGGTCCTCTGCTAAGTGACCTATTGAATCAAAGCATCATTCGAAATGTATGTTGATAGGTATATATGCCCCGGTTGTGACCTTGAGAAGTAACCATTGTTGACATTTGAGGTTGTTTGTGAAATTGAAATTACGATTATCAGAAAATTCAGACGGGAATTGAGGTGGGTATTATTTCTTGTGAATAAATTTTAGCATTAACGAATCACAGCTTAGCTGATATCTGCCGTACTCACCCTGACAGGTTTATTGATAACATATAATATGCTCATCTTCGAAGAAGCATTCATATTTGAGCAATTATGTAACAAATTGGATAAAATAATACAGTTGTAATATGTGCTACAAGTTTAAAATAATTAAGAAATGAATTCTACAACTTTTGGTTTCTTGTACCAGAGAATAACAAACAGGTAATAAAGAAAAAACAATAAGAATAACAGAAAGTGTCAATTTCAGACCTTGTCTTCGGCCCCACAAGACTCAGCTGAGTTCTCTCTTACCTTCCTACAGAGCCAAAGCATGACAAGCCACATAATACCTTTCACAATCCTGACCATCCCAACTGTTACAGTCAGGTAATACAACCACCAACCAACAAATTCAGCCACCCCAATACCCATTGAGAGCTCTCTTTTAACCTCAGCCACAACCACCATAGACTCAACCTCATCTCTCAACTTCCACCACCATAAAGTACCAAAGCTAACTGCCATAGCCACCTTTTCAACCCATCTTTCCTCTCTACCAACCCCAAAAACCGTGTCATCCACCACTGGCTTCACCACCACTCTACACCAATGAAGCATTGTTTCATGCAAGCCGAGGAAAAAAATTGTTTTGCTCAATAAACTTTTCTCCAAACCAAAACTTGAGCCATCAATTCCTGCGGCTATGCTTCCTTCGATCCCCAAACCAACGCAGACTTGTAATGTACAAAGAAAAATCCATCCAATATACAAACGGGGACGTGAAGCAGGGCCTGGAAACTCACTTAGAAAGGTAATCTTACCTGTTAAGCCGTGAATTAGAGTGGCTATGCTTACAATTGAAACAAGAAGATAGAGAACACTTGGGTTGGTATATAGGATGAAAGAGAAGAGAAAAGAAGAGGATTGTAATAAAGGAAAAGAGTTCAGGCTTAGGAGATAGTAGGCACTAGAGAACCTAGCAAGGAGGAGAAATGAGATTGGGAGCAAAAGGCTGAGAAGGGTGATTGTGAGGATATGGAAAAGTTGTCTCATAAGAGAGACACAATTCAAGAGCTTCATTGCCTTCTATTAGGAATTTTAGCAGTCCTGCTATATTTTCCCTACAGCAACAAACGAATAATAACAACTCAAAAAGAGCCTCTTTTCGTAGAAGAAAAGGAACATGGAACATTGAGGTCTATATATGTGACTAAACAACTTCATTTTTCAGAAAACAACATAGGTGGTTGCCACGTCCTCAGTTGACATAGGATATGGTCTTTATTATTCCTTGCCTACTCGATATTTTTATATTGAAGGATTTTTTTTTTTTTTTTTTTTTTTTTTTTTTTTTTTTTTTTTGCTGAATGAATATATGCAATCAAGTTTGCGGTTGATGAATAATTTTCATATATATATATATGACCTGTATAAGGTGTGGAAGCATAGATGGCAGGTCGAAAAAGGCGTGCCTTCTACCACATAAAATATTATACATCATTTTAGCTTGGCTCTCAAAAAGAAAAAGTTATAGCCAATTAGCCATATTTTTATAATATATATTAAAAAAAAAATTGGCTATGGCTCGAAAAATAAATACCCACGGCTAATTGCTTTTAAATTAGGAAGCTATGGGTGTTTTGTAGTACAGGATATCCTCTTTTACCAAATTTAATAAAATATGTTAAAATATACATAAGATTAAACATCCATAAGATTAAGGTCAACTATACTTCTATAAAAAGAAAGAAAGAAATTTTTTTTTTTTCTTGCTCCACTACTACCAATCACATAAGACGGCCAACATCTATGTCCCAACATGGTAAATCTGGTTACGGTTGTCCTGGTTGGTTGACCAACACGATCATCCTCAAAAGACACATATTGACTACCTTCACATCAACATTTGTTGTAACTAAGCGCAACTAGACTTGTCCCATTTGAACATCAAAAAGTCATGGGACCTGTTCCATCCACTTGAAGGATGGGGTTGTTGCCCTGATGCGAGTCTCCATAGGTGATTTGAGGAAATGACCAATGACCATCTAATGAGTCTAGGTAGAAAGGGATTTCTCACCAAAACTAGACCTTTCTTACTGTTAGAAATATTGAATACAATAGTATTGTATTTCTCACCATGAAAGAATATACATGAGTGCCTTTATATAGGAGACATATGAGTGCAGTACAAGTAAAAGTGTAGTACAAGAATGTGTGATATACAAGTAATCTAGTTGGGCCTAAAGCCCACAGCACTATACACGTTACCAGCCCCCCTCAAACTCAAGGTGGATGTGAGGCCAATTTGAGGTTGTCAACCAAAGTACGAAGACATCCCTTAGGATGTGACTTGTTGAAAATATCTGCAAGTTGAGCTTTAGAGGAGATTGAGATCAGCTTGAGAGCACCATGGACAAGATGATAATGGATAAAATGACAATCGATCTCGATGTGTTTAGTCTGTTTATGGAAGACATCATTGTGAGCAATATGAATTGCACTCTAATTGTCACAATAAAGAGAAGTAGCAGAGGATATAGACACACCTAAGTCTTTGAGAAGCCATCGTAGCCAAAGGAGCTTAGATGTGGTATCAATAAGGGCACGATATTCTACTTCAGTACTGGAGTGGGCCATATGAGTTTGTTTCTTACTTCACCAAGAAATCAGAGAAGAATCAAGAAGAAAGCAATAACCAGTGGTGGACCTGCGATCAGTGGAATCTCCTACCTAATCAACATCAGAAAATGCACGGAGAATAAGAAGAGACTAAGCAGAGTAGAAAAGACCATGGAAGGGAGTGCCTTTTAGGTATTGAAGAATGCGCAAAATAGCAGCATAGTGAGTCAATCGTGGAGCAAACAGATACTGGCTCACCTGGTGAACAGCATAGGAAATGTCTAGACGGTGACAGTGAGATAAACTAGGCTGCCAACCAAGCGTCTGTAAAGAGAGGGATTATACAATGGTTTCCCCCCTGAGGGAGTTAGATGCGCATTAAACTCCACTGGAATGTCAACAGTCTTGTTATCAATGAGTCTAGCTCGAGACAAGAGTTCAGAGGCATACTTGGCTTGAGTAATATAAAGTCCATTAGTAGAATGAGTGATTTCAAGACCCAAGAAGTAGCTGAGATGTCCAAGATCTTTCATCTCAAACTGCTGACTGAGAAACTCATTGAGTTCTTGAATACCACTGAGGTCATCACCAGTTATGATCATATCATCCACATACAGGAGAAGTAAAATAGTGCCTTTGTTAATGCGACGAAGAAATAAGGCAGAATCATAATGACTAGCCATGTAACCTAAGTGAGATACGGTAGAGCTGAATTTGGCAAACCAAACTCGTGGAGCTTGTTTAAGGCCATAAAGTGCACATCGAAGGTGACAAACCTTGTTTGAGTCAACAGAGAGACCAGGAGGAGGTTGCATATAAACTTCTTCACTTGAATCCCCATTAAGGAATGCATTTTTAACATGCATCTGAAAAAGGTCCCATTTACTTGCAACAGCAACAGCTAAGAGGGCACGAACAGATGAGATACAAGCAACCGGAGCAAAGGTCTCTTCATAATCAATCCCATACTCCTGTGTAAAACCTTTAGCAACAAGACGAGCTTTGTAGCGCTCAATGGATCCATTAGAGTATGTCTTAATCTTGTAGATCCACTTACAACCAACCACAGATTTCTTAGGGGGAAGTGTCACCAAATCCTAAGTATAGTTTTTAGATAATGCATCAAGTTCCTCTTTCATTGCAATCTGCCACAAAGGGTCAGTGGAAGCCTCACGATAGGTGTGAGGCTCGTGTAGTGTAGCAAGGGCAGTATAACAATGATAGTCAAGTAAATGTGCAGGAATGGATCTTACCCGAGTTGAGTGACGTGGTGGAATGTCTTATGCAAGATCTTCAGGCAGAGCAAGAGCAGGGGACCCAAGCTTAGGGTTGGGGTTGGGCAGCTCGTTTTTGACTTGTTCATTAAAGGGTGAACTAGGAAAGGGATCAATGATATCAAGTGGTTAAACAGAGAAGTCTATAAGAGAATCAAGAGTAGCTAAAGGAGGATCCAGAGCAGCTACAGAGGGAATATGTGCCTCATCTGGAAAAAGATCTAAGACAGAGGAGGAAGATAAGGAGGTACGGAAGTGAGAGAGCTCAACAAAGAGACGATGTTCCCAAAAGACAACATTGTGGGAGATACGCAGACGATGAGAGACAGGATCATAACACCGATACCCCTTTTGAGTTTTGCCATAGCCAAGAAAACAACAAAGTCTTGACCGAGACTCAAGTTTGTTATGCTCATATGGCTGAAGAAGAACGAAATAAGCGGAACCAAATGAGCGAAGGTGGTGATGGTCTGGAGGTGACCCAAAAAGGCGCTCATATGGAGTTTGATTTTGGATGACAGGACTCGGAATGCAATTAATAACATGAATAGCATGAAAAGCAGCTTCATCCCAAAAAGGAGCAGGAACTTTAGCAGAGAGAAGGAGAGCATGAACAATGTCAAGAATATGACGAAGTTTTCATTCAGCTCTACCATTTTGCTGAGAGGTACCTGGACAAGTTAGTTGATGAATAGTGCCATAGGAATGCAAAATAGCTTGGAAAGCATATTGAGTGTACTCAAGAGCATTATCAGATCGAAAAATTTTGATACGTTTGGAAAATTGTGTTTCAACCATTTTTGCAAAATTAGAATATACTTGCAACAATTCAGAACGATATTTCATATTAAAAATCCAGCTATAACGAAAGTAATCATCAACAAAGACAAAAAAATATCGAGATCCACCAATACTAGAGACAGAGGAAGGCCCCCAAACATCAGAATGAATATGGTCAAAAATATCAGTGGATATTGATTCACTAGTATTGAAAGGCAAAGCTAGTTGTTTTCCTAACTGACATGAAACACAATCAAAATTTTCTGTAAACATTGAACCTAACAAACGTCTAGAAGCCAATTATTGTACCCAAGAAGAAGATGTGTGACCAAGTCGAGTATGCCAAAGTGCAAGAGAAGGAATAGAAGAAACTGCAGTAGCTGCAGCAATAGAAACAGGAGCAATAAGAGGAAGAAGAAGGTTGTCCATGGGAAACATACGCCCAACTCTGGGACCGGTTCCAAGCTCCTGCCCCGTCCTCGGATCCTCCACAATACAGCCAAAATAATCAAAGATAATGCGATAACCTAACTCAGCTAATTATCCCACATAAAATAAATTGTAAGAAAGGTTAGGAACATTAAAGACCCCAGGAACTGAAAGATTGGAGGTCGAAACGGAACCTATGTTATGACCAAATATTGTGGAACCATTTTCTGTACGAATATTAAGAGGGTGTGGTGTAGGTTTAAGTTCAAAAAATAAGGATGAGTGAGGTGTCATGTGATTGCAACAAGCAGAATCCATAAGCCAAGAGTAAGGAGACATACCAAATAAAGCTGAGAGAGAAGAGGAATAAGATGCATTACCAACCATACGAATGACATTAGCGATGATGTTTTTAAGGTCATCTATAGACATGGTGAAAGTGCGACTTGAAGACATAGACTATGCAGAGACGGGAGCCATTGGTTGGACACTCTCAGTGTTAGCAACAGTAGCAGCAGAAATTGAAATAGCTGATTTGTTGCGATGATAGCAAGTCTCAATATTGTGGCCAAGACGCTTGCAAAAATTGCAAAAACATTTGTTGGATTGTCAGCAACGATTATTGCAACAAGAATAAGACCTGTCCTTATTCTTCATTTAGAAGCAAAATATGCAAAAATGGACTACAAAAATGAAATCTACACGAAAAACTGGGTAAGGAGCACTTGGACTGCAAAAAGTCAACTCTGACAAAAAGTCAATGGTCAACAGGTCAAAGTCAACGAATGACATCAGCAGATGACGTCAGAAGCAACCTGGACGATGACATCAGCTAGGGCTGACGTGGCAGAGTGACATCAGTAGCAATAGGGACGGCGGCGCTTGTAGCACATGAGGCGCGTAGACAACGAGGCAGAATACTTCAGCGGCGCATGAGAGCGCATGGGCAGTCCAATGAGGCCGATTCTTTTCCGATGATGTAGATCAGAGAAGGAAGATTCAGATAATGGCGGTGGTGAGATAATCGGAGCAATATTGAAGGCGCATGAAGCACGTGGAACAGACTGCCGAATATTTGACTAGCGCATGGCGGCGCGTGGAAGGTCAGATGACAATGATTCCGATGGCGTTGTGTAGATAGGTTGAAAATCTACACGGTGATATGTCTTATGTCCTAATCAGAGGTCCTATGTAGAAGATCCAACGGAGGCAGTGATCTTTGTGGCGGTGATCAAGCTTCTTGCAGTGAAGATTCAACCTTAGGCACCTCTAACGGCGATGGAGCAGTCAGGAGAGGGCACGGAAAAGTTTTACTGATCGAAGAAGTCAAGGCAGCGGAAAATACCAACAAAGACAAGATTGCAAGACATAAGAAAGTTAGAGCAATGACTCTGATACCATGTTAGAAATACTTAATACAATAGCATTGTATTTCTCACCATGAAAGAATATACATGAGTGCCATTATATAGGAGGCATATGAGTGCAGTACAAATAACAGTGTAATACAAGAATGTGTACTATACAAGTAATCTAGTTAGGCCTAAATTCCACAACACTATACACGTTAACACTTACCTTATAAATACCCCACCTCTCATCAAGTAAAAAATATACAACATCATGCACTTTTTTTTGCCAATTTCATTAGTCATTCTTCAATTGGTTTACTGATTTAATCAAGCCTCCCAAGTAAAGCCATGTCGATTCATCTGAGGTCTTATTTTTTTATATGGATAGTTGTCCAATCAAGAGGGCTTACCACTATTCGGTTCTAGTCGAAGTCCTTATTACAATTCTGTTGTTAATCTAAAATTTTACCCACTCATGGGCACCATCTCAATATTATTGCTACTAATTCATGGTGAACACAAATCAAGCGTAGAATTTGTTGATTTAACAAAGGGGAGAAAGGAATGGAGTGAACTAATTATTAAAGCCCGCCTATAAAATTACAAAGAGGTAATAACTAGACAAATATTAATAAGATAAGTGGGGTAACAGTTATAATCATCGACGAAGTTCTGAGGACTGATTATTTTCACATTTAAGCTTACTAGTCATTGGATGAGCTGAACTGAAGTCATGCTCGCTCAAGCTAGGTTTGCCCGAGTTGGGTTGACTCTGGTAAGGTTTGTTCAAATTGAGTAGATGATGTAGATAGAGTGTTTGTTATATATGAATGTTCAAATACTATATAAAACACCTTGAACGTTTAGACCCCCAATATACAAATTACCAATTCAAGCTTATTATCAAACAATATATGTGCGAAAAATGAACATAAACTTATAACAGAATTGATAAACAATCTAAACCAAATAAAATCATATCTACAGCAGAAATTAAATGGCAAAGATTAAGGGAAGAGAGATGCAAACACAAGGACAATACAACGATGTGTTATCAAAGAGGAAACCGAAACCCTCGGCGTAAAACCTCTCCGCCGCCCTCCAAGCGGTAAATAATCTACTAAATAATAAAATTGGGATATATGAATAGCAGAAGACCCTCCAAACCTAATCTACCCAACGTACCTAAGCCCTCCAAGCTTCTTGCTCCAACGAAGTTACGCCAAACCTTTGTCTTCTTTAGCTTACCGGATTCCGCTATAACCCATAGCATCAACCAATATCAATTAGTCCCTTCCTAACTGCTTCCCAAGCACCAAATAGCCTTCTCACAAATATGGGTATGGTGAGAAATTTTTTTGGCTAATGTACCTTTCAAGGATGTAACAATGGAGAGGGTGAGAGTTGAGGAATTTGAAGAGTCACTATGTAAAGATTGTGGATGAGTCAATCTTGTTTTTCTCTAGGGTTTCTCTCTCAAAATTCTCTTTGGAAGCTCTCAATATTTTGTGGGTATAAGGGATATTTATACTGGAGTGAGAAAGGAATGCGAAGAGTCAGTTTTTCCACAACAGAGTCGACTGGCAACTTGGCCTCACGACTTGACTGAGTCGTGAGTCTAAGTCGCGAGCTAACTGAATGACCAGTCTGGACTTTTTGTCCTGTAGTGCTACAGCTGGCATGACGGTTCAGCTTCTCTGCATGCTTCACTCGTGTGCATCATCTGGTGGCTTTCCAGTCGCAAGCCACCCGCGAGATCCAGTCATGAGTCCCTGCTTCAGTGCACATTCTTAAGCATTTCTTTACACTCTCTCACACACTACCCTTACTTACATGATTCCCACCTAAATATAGGGTTTCTAAGTGTTGAATTACAAGCAAATTGGCACAGAATAAAGCCAACAAGATGGTTGATTAAATTCAACCTTACAATCTCTCCCTTTGGCTATTTCGTGACAAAACCCTAAAACAAACTCTAGACTTAACATGTGAGTTGGGAACAGTTGAACAAAACTCACTCACACCTAACTCTAGAATATGTGAAGCTCTTGAACCATAAGAACAAGTATCTCCTGAAACACAACACAATATGATCATTGTATGCAGAAAACTTGTAATGCATATGAAGTAAGCATAATGCGATCAAGCAAAAATGGAATTAAAGAATAAACCATGACTTGACCAAAAACAAACAATCACTATAAATAGTGACCACAATGCTCATTCACACAAGGAATGAACATCAAAACATGCAAGCTAATAAGCTCAATGCAAAGTTTCATTTGCATGTCCAACACTCAACCGATACACAAACACTAGGTAAATGCATCAAGGATAAAAATCCAACAAAAGGCACAAAAGTGATGTACTTAAAGAAAATGCAAAACATTGAACAACAAGTACTACGCTACAAAGCAAAGGTACAAAACCCAAATTACATAGAAACTGAATATAAACAAAGTCTTGTGATAACAAATAAACAAAAACATTAAACATAGACAGCTCTTGCTCAACATCAACTCCTTCTCAATATTAGTATTCCCTCTATCATCATCATCTCCGCCTTTTTGTCATGGAATAGCTAGTCTTCTTCTAACTTCCTTTGGATTTGGTCCAATTGGGCTTAGAGAGAAGTGAACTTCGTATCACAACAGATGTGGTGATGGTGCAGGAGAGTAGCAAGTCCGGACATCTTGGTGCTTATGTCATGGATGGATGCCATAATGTTATCCAATTTCTCATTATAGAAGGATGAGGCAGAGTGTGAACCAGTAGGAGGTGCTGAAGTTTTCGTCTTGATTCCCTTCCGACTATGACCAATGCTGGCATTGAGTGTACGGATGTTGATTGGACTTGGCTTCGGGTAAGGAGACTCATTGTCAAATGGATGAACGCCTTTGAGCTTCGAAATCCTTGAAATGAGGCAGCAAAAAGGAATGCATGCCCTTGAATCAGTTCGTAGAACCGTTTTGCGTAAAAGATGAAAGATATGAGCACAGATGTCGATCTCTTCATCCGAAATCAGATCATGAAGGAACAAGGCTCTCCCTAGATTCATATATCCGATGCTGGATAGAGGATATAGATTGTGGAACATGATTATGGTAAGCACCCTCAGTTCGAGAGATAGGGAAGAAACACTTATTGAATTCCCAGTTTGGGAGAATTCCAAGTTTCTTCCAAGGGTTTCCCAAAATAAATCCTCGTCTGGATTTAAATCATCATATACCGGTGTTGTAGCAAGCATTGACCGGTTGATGTGTAGGATATCTACTAGATAAACATGAGACACGGAGAAAATCTTTCCTCTAACCCAACATTTGAGCTCATCTCCTTCAACAATGGCATTAGCATAAAATTCTTTCACCATGTTCACGTACACAACATCAAGGTTAGAGAGAAGAAAGTTCCAATCCTTGGTGGCAAACCATATGGGAATGTTGGTTTCACGAAGAGATGATTGGTCAACAGCCCTTTCAACTAGTGTTGTGGCTTCTCTGAAATAATTTTCATGGGTCTGAAATGCAGCATAGGATCTAAATTTGTGGGGATCATATACTCCTGACAGTGATCAGGTCCTTTTTGGCCTAGGAGAGGGGTCATCAACATCAATCACCGACTCTTTTCCCTTATTGCTACCTCCTTTCACAGCTGCACTCTTGAATGGAGACATTTTTAAGCTGCATCATGTTACATCAGGGAGAAACAGAGACCACACAAGACAACAAACTCTATTAGCACAGAGTTAGTCCTAAAAAAAAGAATATTGTGGAAAAACCCTAAAATCATTAGATTAGGTTCACAATCATGTCATAGAATGTGTGTGTTCTACAAATAACACATTTGTGTAGCCAAAGACAAAGTGAAATAATGCATATCCAACACAACCCACACAACAATCTCAGCAACACAGCAAATACCTATATTCAACCATCAATAAATCTCAAATCTCAATAACAACTCACAAATCAAGAAGTCCAAGGCAAAGAGCATGAAATACTTAGGAAAAATAAGAAAACTCATACCTTTTCCTTGAAGATTGAAGTAGAAATGATGAGTAACAATGGGGATTTTTGTGAGGAACAAGGTGGGTTTGAGAGAGGTTCAATCGAGGAAGACAATGAACAGTCACAAAAGTTCGAGGGAAAACCCAAACGTTTTAAAAACTGACCAATTTCCACAAAACATGTGATATTTGCGACTGATTTAAGTCGCGAGCAAGTCACCAAGGTAAGTCGCGAGACTCTTTGAAACCAAAATTTTTGAAAATTTTTCTAAGTGTTTTTCGCGATTGGAAGTTCTACCCGTGAGGAAGTTGCAAGGTAAGCCTTGAAAATTTCTATGTACCCTTCACGACTAGACCTTCCACCCAAGAACAAGTTGCCAAACTAAGCCGCGAGAAACATTAAAACCCAAATTTTGAAAAAAATTCTAAGTATTTTTCGCGACTGGGACATTGACCCGCCAGTGAGTCACGAAAAATCTCTGTGTGGGCTTGCGACTGGGGCATGCGACTAGACCAACCTGCGACTGAGTCACCAGAATAGGGCAACATTGTTTTTGAAGAATTTGACAATTTTTGCAAATACAAAATACTTTCGAAAAACAACTAAAACACTCAACAATCTTTTTGTGTTTGATAAAAAAAGATTAAGCCTGTGAAAACACAATTAATCAAGTACAATCACACAAATAAATATGGCATTCATTGAACATAGACATGTGTGATGTGTGTAGATATCAACAATGAGATAGACCTTAGTCTAACGTGAAGTTTCAATGATCAATTCAACCAAGCCATACACAATTAGCACTAGATAAAGTGACCCATCTGAATTATAGAAATATGCATATATGACCTCCCACAAAACTTGATTATATAACTTGTGAAGCTTTTCATTTGGCTCCATATACATCATATCATTTGAAATTTTTGAATCAATACATCTCATTGTGAGATCGATGCCTGAAATTTTTGATATTTCAATTTGATGAGTTAGCCTTTGGCTTTTTGGGCATCATACAATTCATTTTACGTCTCTTTCCCTTTTTCCTAGTTAAATACTAGTATGTGCGACAGGCTTTTGCAGCTCAATATCTCTTTTTATTTGGAGATTTACATTTGGTGAGCTCTTTAAGTAAAAACAATAAAATAAATGAGTGGGAAGATATATAGGCACAAGTCTATGCATGTCTCAAGATCAACAATACCATTGACTAATCATTCATGACAAGATTGAAGATCTATTTACAATAGTCACATAGATGTCAAGATTTCTCCCACAATGATATAAGTGCATAGGGAAAAAGCTACACTTGTAAATGCACAAGGCCATTAGTACAAAGGTACAAGGCAAAATATGTTTTGAGACAAAACTCAATGATGTTGATCAAACTTTTTGGATTTTCTACTTTTTATGTATTTTTTGGATTTTTGACACACAAAGAAATAAAAGATTGATCCAAAAACAACAATGTAAAAACATTTTGTAAGGTTGAATTTTATCAACCATCTTATTGGCTTTATTCCGTACCAAATTTGCTTGTATTTTAGCAATTAGTAACCCTGTATTTAGGTGGGAATCATGTAAGGGTAGTGTATGAGAGAGTGTGAAGAAATTCTCAAGATTATGCAAAGAAGCAGGGGCTCGCGACTGGATCTCGCAGGTGGCTCGCGGCTTGCAAGCCGCCAGATAGTTGCACACGTGCCAAGCATGCCAGAAGCTGAAGAGTCGTGCCAACTGTTGCACTACAAGACAAAAGTCCCAGGCTGGCCAGGCCATTAGCTCGTGGCTTGAACTTGCGACTCAACCTAGTCGCGAGGTCAAGTCACCAGAACACCCTGTTTGGGAAAAACTGACTTTTCTCATTCCTTCTCACCCTACTATATATATACCCTTATACCCACGATTTTGAGAGAGCTTCCAGAGAGAATTTTGAGAGAGAAACTCTAGAGAAAAAAGGGATTGATTCATCCACAATCTTCATATAGAGACTCTTCAAATTCCTCTACTTTCTTCCTCTCCATTGTCATATCCTTGACAGGTACATTACCAAAACCTTTTCTCACCATACCCATATCTGTGAGGAGGCCATTTGGTGTTTGGGAAGCAGTTAAGAAGGAACCAATTTCATATTGGTAGATGCTATGGTCAAGTAGCGGAATCCGACAAGTTAAAGAAGAAATAAGTTCGGCGTAACCTCGTTGGAGTAGGAGCTTGGAAGGCTTAGGTACATTGGGTAGATTAGGCTTGGAGGGTCTTCTGCTGTTCATGTATCCCAACTACATTCTTTAGTAGATTGTTTACCGCTTAGAGGGCGGCGGAGAGGTTTTACGCCGAGTGCTTCGGTTTCCTCTTCGATAACACATCGAGTGTTGTCCTTGTGTTTGCATCTCTCTTCCCTTAATCTTTTCCATTTAATTTCTGCTGTGGATGTGAATTTATTTGGTTTAGATTGTTTATCAATTCTGTATTAAGCTTACGTTCATTTTCCGCACATTAATTGTTTGATATTAAGCTTGAATTGGTAATTTGTAATTTGGGGGTCTAAATGTTCAAAGTGTTTTATACACTAATTGAACTTTCAATTGGTATCGGAGCGGGTACACTCTTATTGGTTTCATTACCATAGTGTGATCCTTGATCCCATATTAAGATGGAACGGTCTCAATCTTTAAATGCTCCACCATATTTTGATGGTAGCAACTATGCCTTTTGGAAGGTTAGGATGAAAGCATTTCTGTGTTCTATTGATGAGGCTATTTGGGATGTTGTTGAAATAGGTTGGACAAAGTCAGAGGCAGCCAAATCCACTTGGGATAAGGTAGCTCTCGCAGCGTCAAATGCTAATAGTAAAGCAGTTAATGCAATTTTTTGTGGTGTGTCCCCAGATGAATTCCATCGGATTTCTCATATCATCGTTGCCCAGGAAGCATGGCAGATTTTGGAAACCACTTATGAGGGTACAAAGAAAGTTAAAGACACAAAGCTACAAATGCTGACTACCCGGTTTGAGGAGCTCAGGATGAGCGAGGATGAGTCCTTTGACTCTTTCTATAGTAAGCTAAATGAAGTGTTCATCGGCAAGTTTAACTTGGGAGAGAAAACAGAGGACTCGAAAGTTGTAAGAAAAATTCTTCGTTCATTGCCGGAGAGCTTCCGTGCAAAGGTGACTGCAATAGAGGAGAGCAAAGACCTTGATGAAATCAAAGACCAAGAGTTGATCGATTCTCTACAGACGTATGAAATTTCGTTACCAAATCAAAGAAAGAGCAAATCACTGGCTCTTAAGACAATAAATGAAAACGTAGAAGGTCATGGTTCATCGAATGAGGATGCAGTAGAAAAGGATGTTGCCTACCTTGCAAAGAATTTCTGCAAATTTCTAAAGTTCATAAACAGTGAGAAATTTGGTGATAAAGGGAAATTTATGAGTTCCAGAAAGGAGAAGAAAGACTTCAAAAAGAGAGAAGGGAAGGAGTCCCAATCTACACAAGGAGTCACTTGTTTTAAGTGTAATGGATAGGGTCATTTCAAAAAGGAATGTCCTAATTATCTGAGATTGAAGGGCAAAGTGTATGCCACCACTCTCAGTGACTCAGATTCCTCCACCTCTGATTCGGAGGATAGCTGTGATGAAGAAGGGAATTTCTCAGCATTCATGACTGTTGCTCATGTTGAGTCTTCAGAGGACTTGAATTTGCTTGTGGAAGAACTTGGGGAGCAGAGTAATGAAGAATTCATGGGAATTGTAGAAGAATCAGATGCTGAAGAAGATGAAGATACAGCTGGTTTGAAAGAGAATTACAATTCTCTACTTGAGAAGTCAAGAGAATATGCTAGGGTGGCCAAAGCAGCTATGAAAAAGATGAAGAAAGCTAAAGAGGACTATAAAAGTCTTCTTGTGAGATATAAGGAGGCCAAGTGTGAGATAAAGATGCTAAATGGCAAGCTAACTGAGGCTTACACCAAGGTTAAATTCCTTAAACTTGAGGTGATTCAAGCAAATGCCAAGGTGGAGTGAGTCTTTACAAAGAAGCTTGATGATGTCCTTTCTTCTCAAAAGACCTTCTCTGACAAAACTGGATTAGGATACACCGGTGAAAGTAGTTCAGCTATGAACATCTCCAAAGAAGTGAAGTTTGTGAAGGCCAAAGAGCTGGTTGTAGTTATCCCTACTGTTGAAAAGGGAAATATTGAGAAGAAGAAGAACGTAACTGACCAGCGAGTGTTAAACAAGCCCCATAATCAATCTGTGGTCAGGTTTGAAGGCAGATCAAAATCTCTTCCTCGATCGCAAAGAGGTCCTAGAATGAATCATGTGTGCCATCACTGCGGACTTCAAGGGCACACCCGACCTAATTGTCATAAGCTGAGAGCATTGAGGAATGCTGGTGACCTAAGGTCAAGAAGGCCAAGAAATGACAAGAGGACTTGGGCTGTTGAATCATCAAGAGATCGAAATGTTGATCCCGGAATGATGGACGTGATGAAAATGATTGGTGCATTCACCAACTGCTTGGAAAGCTTCACTAGAAGGTTTGAAAGTCCTAACTCTCGTACCCAATCCTATACGGATATCACCCCAAACGCACGTGACGTGTGGGTGATGAAGGGTACTCATGCATAAGCATTATCACATGTCCATGCATTAATACTTCCTATGTTGTATAACTGTTGGTTTGTTTATTGATTATGAAATTTGAAAATTGTGTGTTTGTTTAATTTTTGTTGTTTATGTTTACATTATTGCTTCTTATCAATCTTTTCTTTCTTGTGTGTCAATATCCAAAAACCACATAAAAAGTAGAAAATCCAAAAAGATTGATCGATATTGTTGAGTTTTGTCTCAAAATATGTTTTAACTTGTACCTTTGGACAAATGGCTTTGTGCATCTATGAGCATAGCTTGATCCTTTGCACTTATATCATTGTGGGAGAAATTTTGAAATCTTTTGTGACTATTGTAAATAGATCTTCAACCTTGACATGAATGATTAGTGAATGGTTTTGTTGATCTTGAGACATGCATAGACTTGTGTCTATATATCTTCCCACGCTTTATTTTATTTTTTTTGCTAAAAGAGCTCACTAAATGTAAAACTTCAAATGAAAAGAGATATTGAGCTGCAAAAGCCTGTCGCACATACTAGTATTTGACTAGGAAAAAGGGTAAGCGACCAAAATATTAAAAGTGGATGATGCCCAAAAAGCCAAAGGCTAACTCATCAAAATGAAATATAAAAAATTTCAGGCATCAATCTCAATATGAGATGTTTTGATTCAAATAGATCAAATGTCATGTCAAACATGGAGCCAACTGAAAAACTTCAATGTTATTGTTCTCAAGCTTTTATGGGAGGTCATATATGCATATTTCTATAATTGAGATGGATCACATTATCTAGTGCTAGTTGTGTATGTCTTGATTGAATTGATCATTGAAGCTGCACATTAGACTAAGGACTATCTCATCTTTGATATTCACACACAACACACATGTCTATGTTCAATGAATGTCATATTCATTCGTATGATTGTACTTGATTAAATGTGTTTTCACATGCCCTATCTTTGTTGATCTATCACAAAAAGATTTTTGAGTGTTTTAGTTGTTTTTAGAAAGTACTTTGTTTTTGCAAAAATTGTCAAAATTTCAAAAAAATTGTTTTACCCTGTTTTGGCGACTCAGTTGCGAGTAGAACTAGTCGCATGCCCCAGTCATGAGTCCATCATAGAGATCCTTCACAACTCACTGGTGACTCATTGGCGGGTTGGCGACTTGTTCGCGAGTAGAAGGTCCAGTCCCGAGGGATACACAGAGATTTTCGCAGCTCAGTTCACAACTCTTTCGCGAGTGGAACTTCCAATCGCAAAAAACACTTAGAAAATTTTTCCAAAGTTTTCTTCTTAGTGTTCTGGCGGCTAGTCCTGGTGACTTGCACGCGACTTGGCACAGTCGCGAAAATCGCGTGTTTTGGGTAAACTTGGCCAATTTTTAAACCTTTTTCAGTTTTCCCTTGAACATTTCTGACTGTTCATCTTCTTCCTTTCAAACTCACTGTGTCACTCTCTAGAGAACTTCCATTCTGAATCATTTCTCTTTCAAATCCTCAAGGTAAAAGGTATGGGTTTCTATTTTCTCACTCAATTCTACATTTTTATCCGTGCATTTCCTCATTTTGTGAAATTTTGTTTGAGTTTGTGTGTTTTGCAATGTTCATTCATGGGTTTATTCTATTGGGTTAACTAAAGAGTTTTTTTTTTTTTTTTTTTTTTTTTTTTTTTTTTTTTTTTTTTTTGTTTTGTTTCTAGTGATTTGATGCTTGCTTCACTTGTAGTCTTGATTGTTTCCTAGCTGGGTATCTTGACTGTGTTACTCTATGCACATCATTCTCATGGTAGAATGTCATAATGACAGATATTTGTGACTTTGTGATTGACAATAGTTTACAATGAATTGAACTGTGAATGTTTATTCATCACTGCTGATCATCTGTTACATGTTTTGGTTTACATTGCTTCAGTATTGCTCGTATTTCAATGAGTCTCCAATTTTTGACTATCTTGAATCTAATCAAGTTGGTGTTCGTGACGTGTGTCTGTGCACATGGGTCTTTGCTGTGTGTTTGTTATTTTACAGATGTCTCGCCGATCGTCCAAAGAAAAAGAGATTCTAATTGATGTTTCATCATCCCTTGTTGCTAAACAAACTCGTCTCTCGTCTCAATCGTCTAAAGACTCAAACTGTGAGAGGTTCAAAACTTCTCTTGATTCTCAGACTCACTCAAGCATTTTTGAAGATGCTACTCTCATTGTGGAACGAGTGGTACAGTTTGACACTTTAGGGACAACTTTTATCCCTAGAATCTTTGAAGCTAAAGATTGGGCCAATCTATTCGGAAATTTCGAAGACCCAATGAAAGAGTTGGTTAGGGAATTCTTCTCAAATGTGAGATACATTGGTGTTGAGTTAAAATGCTGGGTAAGAGGGAAAGAGTTTTCCATCAATCCAAACTACATAGCCAAGGTTCTTCGCATTACTAGACCTGAGAATGTCGACTTCACCCCTTATGATGATCGAACTCCTAAGGTTCAAGACATTCTGCAAATTCTTGGGCCTAATCATGAAGTCTCGAGTAAAGGCACATCTATAAACACTGCAAAGTTTGCTCCTGAATTGACCATACTGAAGCTGATCATGTTCTCCAATCTCTACCCGTTGTCCAATACTGCTTTCATCAATCTTGGAAGAGCTCAATTCCTATGTGATCTTATTACTGGGGCCCCAATTGACATCTGTGCCCATATCTTCCAGACGATTGGGACGACCGTGACTCGAACAGCAACACGAGCATGTATTCCATTTTGTAGTCTCATCATGAAGATCATACTCCTTGAAGGTGTCAATCCCCTATTAGATGGAAAAATAATCAACCGTCCTCGACCAATATCCATGGTAACTCTTCAAGCTAGCAAGAGTCACTCCTCTCAGAAACCAAAGAGTGAACACATGTCTCCTGCTACAACATTTGCTCATGGGTCAGATACACCTGTGCATACCATGACTATCTCTCCTATCACCCCTGTGTTACAGCCGACTAGCAATCAGCCAAACCAGTCTGGTTCTCAAGCCGACAGGTTGGGTCTTTTGTTTGAAAATATTTAAATGCACATTGCTAGAATTGAAAGACTTATCTACTCCACCAACAATCAAGTTCAACTACGTCTCATAACCACGGAGAATCAGCTAGATGCTATTCAACAAAAGTTGGAGGATAGCCTTTAGCTATTCGTGCCAAAAAGGGGGAGAGCCTATTGAAAGGGGGAGAGCAACATAAAGGGAAGTGTGCATAAGAAAAGGGGGAGTTGTGTGTGCTCAAGAGGAGAAAGCCGTCATATACACTCACACATACCTTTGGACATATTGCTTATGGTATTCTATTGTCTTTATAAACTCTTGGTTTTACCTGGCTGTGTTTCTTAGGTTAATGTTTTGGTTCAAAAACTCATGGATCTGTTTGAAAACACTTTTGTTACTTTAGTTTTTTAATACTTAAAGTTGCTATTTTAGTTTTTTATGGAACTTGTTTATGGTTGTTTGTACCCATGTTGTTTTTGTAAGCTTTTAGGGTTTGTTTCTTTGAACTTGTAGGCTTTTATGTTCTGCACCATGCTTTGCAGCCTTTATGTTCTGTTGCCAATACTTCTAGCTAAATGTTATGCATTTTCTTTAAGTATTCTCACTCTTGTGCCCTTGTAAGATTTTGTTCCTAGATGCATATACTTTAAGTATTGTGCATTGGTTGAGTGTTGGGCATGCAAGTGATTTGCATTGAGCTTATTAACTTGTATGTCCAGATGTTCATTCCAAGTGTGAATGAACATTGTGGTCACTATTTTATAGTGATTTCCTGTTTGGTCAAGCCATGGTTTATTTCTCATTCCATTTTGCTTGATGGCTTTGTGCTTACCTCATATGCCTTACAAGTTTTTTGCATACAATGATCAAATTGTGTTGTTGTGTTTCAAGAGTTACTTGTTCATATGATTCAAGAGCAGCTTATCAGATTCTAGAGTTAGGTGTGAGTGACTTTTGTTCAACTGTTCCCAACTCACATATTAAGTCTAGAGTTTATTTTAGGGTTTTGTCACGGAATAGCCAAAGGGGGAGATTGTAAGGTTGAATTTTATCAACCATCTTGTTGTCTTTATTCCATGCCAAATTTACTTGTATTTTAGCAATTAGTAACCCTGTATTTAGGTGGAAATCATGTAAGGGTAATGTGTGAGAAAGTGTAAAGAAATGCTCAAGATTGTGCAAAGAAGTAAGGGCTCGCAACTAGATCTCGCAGGTGGCTCGCGGCTTGCTAGCCGCCAGATAGTTGCACACTGCCAAGCATGCCAAAAGCTGAAGAATCGCACCAACTGTTGCACTACAGGATAAAAGTCCCAGACTGGCCAGGCCGTTAGCTCGCGGCTTAAACTCCGACCTAACCCAATCGCGAGGTTAAGTCGCCAGAACACCCTGTTTGGGAAAAACTGACTTTTCACATTCCTTCTCACCCTACTATATATATTCCCTTATACCCACGATTTTGAGAGAGCTTCCAGAGAGAATTTTGAGGGAGAAACCCTAGAGAAAAAAGGAATTGATTCATCCACAATCTTCATATAGAAACTCTTCAAATTCCTCTACTCTCTTCCTCTCCATTGTCATATCCTTGAGAGGTACATTACCAAAACCTTTTCTCACCATACCCATATCTGTGAGGAGGCCATTTGGTGTTTGGGAAGTAGTTAAGAAGGGACCAATTTCATATTGGTAGATGCTATGGTCAAGTAGGGGAATCCGACAAGCTAAAGAAAAAATAGGTTCGACGTAACCTCGTTGGAGTAGGAGCTTGGAGGGCTTAGGTACATTAGGTAGATTAGGCTTGGAGGGTCTTCTGCTGTTCATGTATCCCAACTACATTCTTTAGTGGATTGTTTACCGCTTGGAGGGCGGCGGAGAGGTTTTACGTCGAGGGCTTCGGTTTCCTCTTCAATAACACATCGAGTGTTGTCCTTGTGTTTCCATCTCTCTTCCCTTAATCTTTTCCATTTAATTTCTACTGTGGATGTGAATTTATTTGGTTTAGATTGTTTATCAATTCTGTATTAAGTTTACGTTCATTTTACGCACATTAATTGTTTGATATTAAGCTTGAATTGGTAATTTGTAATTTGAGGGTCTAAACATTCAAGGTGTTTTATACACTAATTGAACTTTCACATTTAAAGCAAAAGAAAACAAGCAGAACATGCTATACAAACAGCTAACAAAGTAGTGTGTGCTCTAAACTATAGTAATCAACTCAAGACAAAAGAAATAAAGCACACATCACACATGTGATTCAAGGAATTGTACCAACACCGATGGTCTTATAGAGTGATTCAAACCGTGGACCATCGAGGGGCTTGGTGAAGATGTCTGCCTTTTGGTTGTCCGTATGAATGAACTTAAGACATACAACTTTATCTTCCACCAAATCCCGGATGAAGTGGTAACGTATCTCTATGTGTTTTGACTTGGAATGCTGAACCAGATTCTTAGAGAGACTTATAGCATTGGTGTTATCACAGAAAAAACACATTGTATCTTGCAGAATCCCATAGTCATGAAGTAGCTTCTTCATCCAAAGTAGTTGTGTATAGCAACTTCCAGTAGCTATATACTCAGCTTTAGCTGTAGGGAGAGACACGAAATTTTGTTTCCTGCTCATCCAAGAGACAAGATTGTTTCCAAGATAGAAGCAGCCACCTAAAGTACTCTTTCGATCATCCACACTTCCAGCCCAATCGACATCCGAATAACCAGCAAGACAAGCATTAGAGTCCTTTGAGTACCACAAGCCATAATTCGGAGTTCCATTGACATATCTTATGATTCGCTTCACTGTAATCAAGTGAGATTCTTTCGAAGTAGCCTGATATCGAGCACAAACACCCACACTAAAAGCAATATCCGGTCTACTTGCTGTGAGATAGAGTAAACTCCCAATAATACTCCTATACAAGGTTGGACTCACTTTTACCCCAAAAGAAACAACTTTGAACTTCGTAGATGAACTCATAGGAGTAGAGGCATGCTTCTTGGAGTCTAATCCAAACTTTTTTACTATATTTCGAGCATATTTTTCTTGTGAAATGAATATGCCCTCCTTCCTTTGTTTGACTTGAAGACCAAAGAAGAATGTAAGCTCCCCCACCATACTCATCTCAAACTCTTTCTTCATTTCCTCATAAAATTCTATGGCTTGAGTGTAAGGTTGAATTTATTCAACCATCTTATTGGCTTTATTCCGTGCCAAATTTGCTTGTAATTCAGCATTTAGTAACCCTGTATTTAGGTGGGTTTGATGTAAGGGTAGTGAGTGAGATAGAGTGAAGTTTGCTCAAGAGTGTGCAAGAAAACAGAGTGTCGCGGCTGGGTCTCGCGGGTGACTCGCGGTTTCAAGCCGCCAGAAGCAACCTCACGTGCCAAGCATGCTGGAAGGTGAACAGTCTGCTAGCTGGAGCACTACAGGACAAAACAGGACAACTGGCCATACGGTTATCTCGCGACTGGATCTCGCGACTTAGTCAAGCCGCGAGGTCCACCCCTGTTTTGTAGAATTCTGACGTTTCACATTCCTCTCCACTCCAGTATAAATACCCCTATTACCCACGATTGAAAGAGAGCTTCCAGAGAGATTTTTGAGAGAGAAACCCTAAAGAAAAACCAGATTGTTTCACCCACAATCTCTACCTTAGAATCTCTTCAAATTCCTCAACTCTCTTCCTCTCCATTGTCAAATCCTTGAGAGGCATTATACCAAACCAGGTTCTCACCATCATCATCATTGTGAGTCTGTTGTTTGGATTTCTGGGAAGCAGTTAGGAAGAAACCAATCTTCATTGGTTGATGCTACGGTCTAGTAGCGGAATCCGGGAAGCTAGAAAAGAAAAAGGTTCGGCGTAACCTCGTTGGAGCAAGAAGCTTGGAGGGCTTAGGTGCACTGGGTAGATTAGGCTTGGAGGGTCTATTGTTGTCCTTGTATCCCAACTATATTTTCTAGTGGATTGATTACCACTTGGAGGGCGGCGGAGAGGTTTTTCGCCGAGGACTTCGGTTTCCTCTTCGATAACACATCGCGTGTTGTCTTTGTGTTTGCATCTTCCTTCCTCTATCTTTGCCTTTAAATTATCTGCTGTGGATTTTATTTTGTTATGGCTTAGATAGTATTTAATCAATTTCGTATGATAGCATATGTTAAGTTTCCGCACACTAGTTGTTTGACATATTGCTTGAATTGATTAAGTTGTTATTTGGGGGTCTAAACGTTCAAAGATGTTTTTACACGTTTTTGAACTTTCAATTGGTATCAGAGCGGGTACACTGATATTGGTTTCATTACCATTGTGTGATCCTTGACTCCCTTTTGAGATGGATAGGTCTCAATCCCTAAATGCACCTCCATATTTTGATGGTAGTAATTATGCTTTTTGGAAGGTTCGAATGAGAGCTTTTCTGTGTTCTATTGATGAATCCGTTTGGGATGCTGTTGAGATTGGTTGGACCAAACCAGAGGCACCCAAATCCACATGGGATAAGGCAGCACTTGCTGCATCTAATGCTAACAGTAAAGCACTCAATGCTATTTTCTGTGGTGTGTCTCCAGATGAATTTCACAGGATTTCTCATATTACCGTGGCCAAGGAAGCATGGGAGATTTTGGAAACTACCTATAAAGGCACGAAGAAAGTGAAAGACACCAAGTTACAAATGCTGACCACTCGGTTTGAGGAGCTCAAAATGAGTGAGGATGAGTCTTTTGACTCTTTTTATGGGAAGTTAAATGAAGTGGTTGTCAGCAAGTTCAACTTGGGGGAGAAAACGGAGGACTCGAAGATTGTAAGGAAGATCCTTCGATCATTGCCGGAAAGCTTCCGAGCTAAAGTGACAGCAATTGAAGAGAGCAAGGACCTTGATGACATCAAAGTGCAAGAGCTGGTTGGTTCTCTGCAGACTTATGAGATGTCACTGCCCAATCAACGGAAGAGTAAATCTCTTGCTCTAAAGACCATTAATGAGAAGGTAGAAGATCAAGACTCATCGGGAGAAGATGTGATTGACAAAGATGTTGCATACCTTGTCAAAAATTTCAAAAAGTTTTTGAAATTCAAAAATAATGGCAAATTTGATGATAAAAGAAAATTCCAAAGTTCTGGAAGGGAGAAAAGGGAATTCAAAAGGAAAGATGGAAAAGAATCCCAACCTACACAAGGTGTCACTTGTTTCGAATGTAATGGGCATGGACACTTCAAGAAGGAATGTCCGAATTATTTGAAATCGAAAGGTAAAGTGTATGCCACGACCTTGAGTGACTCGGATTCGTCTGACTCAGAGTCTGAAGAGAGCTGTGATGGAGAGGGGAACTATTCGGCTTTTATGACTATAGCTCATGTTGAGTCTTCAGATGAGCTGAACCTGCTTGTGCGAGACCTTGGAGAACATAGTGATGATGAATCACTAGGACTTATTGAAGAATCGGATGCTGAAGAAGATGGAAGTACAGCGAATCTTCAGGAGAAGTATAACTCACTCTTGGAGAAGTCCGGGGAATACACAAGGGTGGCCAAGGCTGCTGTGAGAAAAATGAAGAAGGCTGAGGAGGACTACAAAAGTCTCCTAATCCGATATAAGGAGGCCAAATGTGAGATAGAAACTCTGAATGGAGAGTTGTCCGAAGCTTACACAAAAGTAAGATTTCTTGAGAGTGAGGTTGTGCAAGCAAATGCTAGAGTCGAGAGGGTCACCACCAAGAAGCTAGATGATGTAATCTCATCTCAAAAGAGCTTCTCAGACAAATCCGGATTGGGATATACCGGAGGAGGTAGTTCGTCTGAAAATGTTAGTAAATGAGTGAAGTTTGTAAAGGCTGAAGCTCCAGTTGTAGCTAACCTTACTGGTGAGAAGCTCGAGGTGGAGGAGAAGAAGAATTTGGTGAACCAACGAATGTTAAATCCTCGCAATCAATTTGCAGACAGATCTGAATCTCGTGCCAAGTCACGTCCTCGACCACAAAGAGGTCCTAGAGGAACCTATGTGTGCCACTATTGCGGACTTCAAGGGCATACTCGACCGAATTGCCAAAAGTTGAGAGCAAAGAATAGTGCAACTCCTCAAAGGTCAGGAGGACCTAGAAATGATAGGAGAATTTGGGCTGGAGATCAATCTAGAGATTAGAATGGTGATCCCGGAATGATGAACGTGATGAAGATGATTGGTGCATTCACCAACTGCTTGGAGAGCTTCTCACGAAGGTTTGAAAGCCCTAACTCCCGTACCCAATCATATAAGGAAATCACCCCAAACGCAAGTGACGTGAGGGTGAATAAGGGTACTCATGCATAAGTATTACAACATGTCCATGCATTAATACTTCCTATGCTTTGTGACTATGTTTGTTTGTTTTGCTTGCTATTTTTGCTGTTTTGATTGTTTGCTTGTCTACTTGTGAATTTGTTTAATTTTGTCATATCAATCTTTTTGTTTATTGTGTCAAAAATCCAAAAACCACATAAAAATTAGAAAATCAAAAAGCTTGATTGAATTTGTTGAGCTTTTGTCTCAAAACTTGTTTTGCCTTGTACCTTTGTGCTAATGGCTTTGTGCATTTTCGAACATTACTTGTTTTCATGCACATATATCTCTGTGGGAAAAATCTTGAAATCTTTGTGATTGTTGTAAATAGATCTTCAAACTTATCATGAATGATTAGTGAATGGTTTTGTTGATCTTGAGACTTGCATAGACTTGTGTCTATATATCTTCCCACTCTTTATTTTTGTTTTGTTAAAAAGAGCTCACCAAATGTAAATCTCCAAATGAAAAGAGATATTGAGCTGCAAAAGCCTGTCGCACATTCTAGTATTTGACTAGGAAAAAGGGTAAGCGACCTTATATTGAAATGAATGTTTATTCAAAAAGCCAAAGGCTTATTCCTTAAAATGAAATATCATATATCACTCTCACAATGAGAGGTGATTGTCTCAAAAAGATCAAAACGATCAATTGTTTTGATTGAAAGTGGAGTCAAATGTAAAGCTCCAAATCATGTTATCAAGTTTATGTGGGAGGTCATATATACATATTTCTATAATTGAGATGGGTCACATGATCTAGTGCTAATTGTGTATGCCTTGGTTGAATTGATCATTGAAGCTTCACATTAGACGAAGGACTATCTCATTGTTGATATCCACACACAACACACAAATTTATGTTGAATAAATGCCATATTCATTTGTGTGATTGTACTTGTTGAAATGTGTTTTCACATGCTCAATCTTTGTTAATTCAAGCACAAAAAGATTTTTGAGTGTTTTAGGTGTGTTTGGAAAGTATTTTGTTTGAAAAATCTGAAAATTTCAAAAATCCAGTTTTTGCCCTGTTTTGGCGGCTCTGTCGCGGGTATGTCAAGTCGCGAGCCTCAGTCGCACCTTCGCTGGTCATTTTTGGCGACTTGTTCGCGAGTGGAAGGTCCAGTCGCGAGGTTCACTCAGAGATTTTCGCGGCTCAGCTCGCGACTTACTCGCGGGTAGACCTTCCAGTCGCGAAAAACACTTAGAAAAATTTTTCAAAATTTTGTTCTTGAGTGCTTTGGCGGCTTGAGCTGGCGACTGTGTAGCGACTTAATCCAGTCGCGAAAATCACATGTTTGGCAGAAACAGGAGCAGTTTTAAAACTTGTTTCAGTTTTCCCTCGAACATTTGTAACTGTTCATCTTCTCTCTAAACTTCCTTCTTTCCAAAAACTCTGTGAATCCATTTTCAACCCCCATTGGTGCTTCATTTCTTATCCAAATCATCAAGAAAAGGTAAGGGTTTATGCTTTCTAAATCTCATCTTCTCTTTTCCTGGTGTTTCTTGCTGCTGTTTGGGTTGATATTGTGTACGAAATAATTCTCTCTTATGAAATGGGTATGGCGGGTCTTGTTTGATATTGTTCTCATCTGTTCTCATGTTGAACGGTCAAAATGTGATGTTCATTGTTCTGATATTTGCCTATTATTGAGTCTGAAAATCTTTTGTTAAATGGGTTTGGTGTCTATTTGACTTACTCATTTCACTTGCTTAAGCATTGTTTCTGATAATGATATTGGCTACTGAATCCTTTTTGGGTGTTTGTATCTCAACCTTGTTCTCTAGTATGGATTATTGGGTTCTTCATGTTGAAATATTTTTCCTTGCTCATATCTCTGGAGGAGTATTTTATGTTATCTGCTCTAAATGTTCGAATGCTGTATTTGTTTGCATATCATGGTCTTGATAACCTGTCTCAGCGACAAGTGTTAGTTGTTTTGTCCTTCTATGTCTTGGTGCACTATCACCATATTGCTGCACCTATCATTTTGTGCTCCTATGTATTGTTGGTAGTTTGATTGGGTCTGCACTATCTTCAATTTATGTTTGTATATTGATATTCTGTTTACACTGAATCATGTTGACATTGGTCTTGTGTGGTATTGGTGTTTGGTTCTTTGCTGTGGGAATGTTATCTTGCAGATGTCTCGTCGATCTTACAGGGGTAAAGACATTATTGCTGACGAATCAGCAACACCAGTTGCCAAAAAGACTCGATTATCATCTCAGGCTTCTCAAGACCCCAATGAGGATAGATTCAGACTCCCTCTTAACTCACACGTCTACTCAAACGTGTTTGACAAGTCGACCACTATAGTGGAACGAGTGGTAGAGTTTAATACCTTAGGGACCACTTTCATCCCTCGAATCTTTGAGAACCGAGATTGGGCAAACTTGTTCGGGAACTTTGATGACCCAATGGATGAGCTGGTCAAAGAATTCTTCTCCAATGCAACTGATCTTGGACCTGAACTCGTTTTCTGGGTCAGAGGAACAGAGTTCAGTGTTACCCCAAACTCCATCGCAGACCTTCTCAGCATCACCAGACCTCAGAATGTTAATATTACTCCTTACGATGAACGAAATCCGGAAGTTGGAGATATTTTGCAAATCCTAGGATACGATCATGAAGTATCCAGTGCAGGAACCTCCATCAGCACCGCAAAGTTTGCACCCGAGCTGACCACACTGAAGTTGATCATGTTCACCAATCTCTACCCATTGTCCAACACTACATTCATCAATCTTGGGAGAGCTCTATTTCTTTGTGACCTTATTACAGGAGCTCCCATTGACATATGTGCTCACATCTACTACATCTTGAGGAAGACCGCATGTCGATCTGCAGCACGAGAAGTTATTCCATTTTGCAGTCTCATCATGAAGCTCATTCTTCGTGAAGGCATTACTCCTCCTGCAGATGGAAAAATGTTGACTCGTCAACGTCCCATTTCCTTGCTCACTCTTCAAGCTAGCAGAAGTCACTCCTCTAAATCACCAAGGAGTGCTCACATCTCTCCGGTCACTCCATCTGCCCCTGACTCAGAGACACCAGCACATACCACATCTACATCACGTGCTGTTCCTGACGCTTCACCAGCTACTATTCCGCAAGCACCGACTGCTCCTCATACTGATAGAGCTGGCAGTATACTTGAGCATATTCAGAAACGCGTTGATGAGCTTGTGGCACTTCTCTACTCCACAAACAACCATGTTCAAATGCGTCTCGAGACTATGGAGAATCAGCTAGATGATATTCAACGAAAGTTGGACGAGAGCTTTTAGCTATTCATGACAAAAAGGGGGAGAGCTTTCAGTAAGGGGGAGAAAAGTCCAAAGGGAAGTGTGCATAGTGATAGGGGGAGTACACACATACACACATACTTTTGTCATACTTTTGTTTTTAGTCTTATCCTCTAAACTTATGTTTTTTTTTTGGTGTATTGTTTCTAACTCTTAACTTATACTCTTGGTTTAAAGTTTAATATATTTTGATGATGTTATTCAGGATGTTTGGTTTTGTACCCATGTGCTTATGTAAGCTTTTAGGGTTTATGTCTTTTGCATAGTTTGTAGGCTTTATGGTTTGTACCTTGCCTAGAGCAGCCTTTATACTATGTTGAAATCAGTACTTTAATCTAAATGTTATGCATTTTGGTTTATGTACTGTCACTCTTGTGCCCTTGTAGGATTGTTCCTAGATGCATATGCCTTGTGTGATATGCATTGGTTGAGTGTTGTGCATACAAGTGTCTTGCCTTGTGCTTGTTAACTTGTATGTTCTTGTGTTCATTCCAAGTGTGAATGAGCACTGTGATCACTACCTTGTGGTGTTCACTTGGTTGATCAAGCCATGGTTTGTTTCATAACTCCATCTTTGCTTGATCACTTATTGCCTGTTTCATATGCATTTTATAATTTTCTGCTTACAATGATCATGGTGTATTGTTGTGTTTCAGGAGTATTATGTTCATATGATTCAAGTGCTTCACAACTTCTAGAGTTAGGTGTGAGTGAGTTTTGTTCAACTGTTCCCAACTCACATGTTAAGTCTAGAGTCTGTTTTAGGGTTTTGTCACGGAATAGCCAAAGGGGGAGATTGTAAGGTTGAATTTATTCAACCATCTTATTGGCTTTATTCCGTGCCAAATTTGCTTGTAATTCAGCATTTAGTAACCCTGTATTTAGGTGAGTTTGATGTAAGGGTAGTGAGTGAGATAGAGTGAAGTTTGCTCAAGAGTGTGCAAGAAAACAGAGTGTCGCGGTTGGGTCTCGCGGGTGACTCGCGGCTTCAAGTCGCCAGAAGCAACCTCACGTGCCAAGCATGCTGGAAGGTGAACAGTCTGCTAGCTGGAGCACTACAGGACAAAACAGGACAACTGGCCATATGGTTATCTCGCGACTGGATCTCGCGACTTAGTCAAGCCGCGAGGTCAAGCCGCGAGCCACCCCTGTTTTGTAGAATTCTGACGTTTCACATTCCTCTCCACTCCAGTATAAATACCCCTATTACCCACGATTGAAAGAGAGCTTCCAGAGAGAATTTTGAGAGAGAAACCCTAAAGAAAAACCAGATTGTTTCACCCACAATCTCTACCTTAGAATCTCTTCAAATTCCTCAACTCTCTTCCTCTCCATTGTCAAATCCTTGAGAGGCATTATACCAAACCAGGTTCTCACCATCATCATCATTGTGAGTCTGTTGTTTGGATTTCTGGGAAGCAGTTAGGAAGAAACCAATCTTCATTGGTTGATGCTACGGTCTAGTAGCGGAATCCGGGAAGCTAGAAAAGAAAAAGGTTCGGCGTAACCTCGTTGGAGCAAGAAGCTTGGAGGGCTTAGGTGCACTGGGTAGATTAGGCTTGGAGGGTCTATTGCTGTCCTTGTATCCCAACTATATTTTCTAGTGGATTGATTACCGCTTGGAGGGCGGCGGAGAGGTTTTTCGCCGAGGACTTCGGTTTCCTCTTCGATAACACATCGCGTGTTGTCTTTGTGTTTGCATCTTCCTTCCTCTATCTTTGCCTTTAAATTATCTGCTGTGGATTTTATTTTGTTATGGCTTAGATAGTATTTAATCAATTTCGTATGATAGCATATGTTAAGTTTCCGCACACTAGTTGTTTGACATATTGCTTGAATTGATTAAGTTGTTATTTGGGGGTCTAAACGTTCAAAGGTGTTTTTACACGTTTTTGAACTTTCAATTGGTATCAGAGCGGGTACACTGATATTGGTTTCATTACCATTGTGTGATCCTTGACTCCCTTTTGAGATGGATAGGTCTCAATCCCTAAATGCACCTCCATATTTTGATGGTAGTAATTATGCTTTTTGGAAGGTTCGAATGAGAGCTTTTCTGTGTTCTATTGATGAATCCGTTTGGGATGCTGTTGAGATTGGTTGGACCAAACCAGAGGCACCCAAATCCACATGGGATAAGGCAGCACTTGCTGCATCTAATGCTAACAGTAAAGCACTCAATGCTATTTTCTGTGGTGTGTCTCCAGATGAATTTCACAGGATTTCTCATATTACCGTGGCCAAGGAAGCATGGGAGATTTTGGAAACTACCTATAAAGGCACGAAGAAAGTGAAAGACACCAAGTTACAAATGCTGACCACTCGGTTTGAGGAGCTCAAAATGAGTGAGGATGAGTCTTTTGACTCTTTTTATGGGAAGTTAAATGAAGTGGTTGTCAGCAAGTTCAACTTGGGGGAGAAAACGGAGGACTCGAAGATTGTAAGGAAGATCCTTCGATCATTGCCGGAAAGCTTCCGAGCTAAAGTGACAGCAATTGAAGAGAGCAAGGACCTCGATGACATCAAAGTGCAAGAGCTGGTTGGTTCTCTGCAGACTTATGAGATGTCACTGCCCAATCAACGGAAAAGTAAATCTCTTGCTCTAAAGACCATTAATGAGAAGATAGAAGATCAAGACTCATCGGGAGAAGATGTGATTGACAAAGATGTTGCATACCTTGTCAAAAATTTCAAAAAGTTTTTGAAATTCAAAAATAATGGCAAATTTGATGATAAAAGAAAATTTGATGATAAGGGGTATTTATACTGGAGTGAGAAAGGAATGCGAAGAGTCAGTTTTTCCATAATAGAGTGGACTGGCGACTTGGCCTCGCGACTTGACTGAGTCGCGAGTCCAAGCCGCGAGCTAACTGAATGGCCAGTCTGGACTTTTTGTCCTATAGTGCTACAGTAAGCATGACGGTTCAGCTTCTCTGCATGCTTCACTCATGTGCATCATCTAGCGGCTTGCCAGTTGCGAGCCACCTACGAGATCCTATCACGAGTCCCTGCTTCAGTGCACATTCTTGAGCATTTCTTCACACTCTCTCACACACTACCCTTACATGATTCCCACCTAAATATAGGGTTTCTAAGTGCTGAATTACAAGCAAATTAGCACGGAATAAAACCAACAAGATGGTTGATTAAATTTAACCCTACAATATATGTATCAAATACATTGCATTAGCACTTAATTATATTCATGTGTATATAATCTTAAGAGCATTCACATTAAGTTTCGGAATTTTTTTTTCAATTTTTTTTTAATACCTAAAATTGTTGAGTGCTATAACTAGGAATCAGGAAAAAAATTTCTCCACACCTAGCTTATGCTTTCATTTTATTTAATTTATTTATTTTAGTAATTTCACCCCTCACTCTTTCCTGTGAAATACAATACTCACAATTTTCTCCCTTCCACATTATGTCTCTGGGCTTTGCTAGTGATGGGAGGAGAGGGATGGAAATTTTGGGGAGAGCATGGGTACTTAAATAATGCTCCCAAGTGCGGGATTGTCGCGAAGTAATAACTCAGTAAGTTAAAGGTCGAATTCATAGGGAAAACGGAATCGATTAGTAAACCACAAGAGAAAATAACTAAAATAATAAAATTATATTGAAGAGAAATTTTGATAGTTTGGTGAAGGTAATTTTGAATGAGATGAAATAACAATATCTTAAGGTGCTAAGGTTTAGGGATCCACACACAACACATCTATTGGTAGTCTTAACAATATTTTTTTTATAACTCAACTAAAATTTATACAAAGGATGATCTTAGTCAAATGATTTAACAATAAGAACTCAAAAATTAATTGTCTAAGGTAGTTTCATAAAATTGATTGATTTTAGGCAAAACAAAACTAGTGAATTAGTTCATAGGGAATACTAAGCACTTAACATGCCTAGAGTCTACAATAATTCAAAGAATTGTATAGAACTAAACACTTTTCTAGATGAGTAAATCAATCAAAAACATAATAACATAAGCATTAAAACCATAAAATAATTGTCAAGAACATACTAATAAACGGTTGGGTTTTACTCCTTGCATTAGCAAGGCTTCTAGCAAGCCATAACACAAATAAAACTCTAAAAACTATAATGAAACTTTAAGAAAACCTAAATTACGTTCTGCAATAGCTCCCCTCTGAATTTTGCCCTAAAGAGCCTTTAAATAAGTCAAGGAATCCCATTACAGGTTAAATTCTCGTTTGGAGAAAATCTCAGGTTTTTAGGCTTCACTTAACTGATGTTTTTTGGCCCATTTAATGTCAAAATTCAGACTTTGGTAAACTACAAAATTGTATCCCTTTAAGTTAACGTTCTAGCCCAACTTGAATTATCTCGATTGGACATCTAAGCTGAAGGGTATGCCCCAAATACTAACTAAGTTGGAATTCTAATCCGAATTGAACTTGGATTTGGTTAAAATTTCCTTTGATTCCTTGCTTCAATTAGACTCAAATTTCATTGGATTGGCCTTCTTTAACTTCATTATGGCCCTTGTAAAAGTAAGTCCATTAGCCTTCTTTGCACAAATCCGCTCATTTAATTTCATTTCCTACAAAAGACAAATTCACGCATTGAAATTCAATTAACTACAAAATTGATTATTCAGCATTATTCCAAAACCAAATATAAAATGTATGAATAAACTCAAAATAAGTATGATAATGCTTTCTAATAATGATATAAATATGCAAAATTAAGCTATTATCAATGGGGAAGAAAAAAAAATTCACTAATATTTAATAGGATGTATAAAAAAAAAAAAAATGAATAGTGTGATATTGTAAGGTAGGATATATTTGAAAGGTGGGTGGCTAAAGATAAAAATGTGAGTTTTTTTCATTAAAAAGTTTTGTAAACAGGATGTGAGTGCTCTTAAGAAAAAAATGCAAAGAGATATTCTTTCAAAAAAAATTGCAAAAAGGTGGATGAGAGATAACTTTATTAGTAAAAGGGTTTTAAATTGGGATATTTTAAAAATAAATATAACTTTTGTGGGCGGACAAAAACTAGTCCCCGTGGACCTCCACAGATTACAGCTAACAAGTCTCACACAATCTATTTATAATTGAATAACTGGAAATAAACACTTCACAATGGGAAGCTTAAACAATTGATTTCATTGACAAAATACATATTACCATGGTATTACAAGTATTACATCCTGGTTCCTCACTTGTCCCCTTGGTGTTATACATTCTCTCTCTTTCTCCTAGGTTGTCTAACTTCTGTTTTCTCTCCCAACCCCAAAGAAAGAACCCCCTCTATTCTGCTTCTTCCTTCTTCTTTATAGGGACACTTCTTATTCTTATCCTTACATTTGTCCTATTGCTAGCTAAACACTCGGGGATATTTTTCCTTACTTTATCGATTTCCTCCCCTCCCTTATCCTTTAGCTCTGTCTTCTAGGGGATATTTTCTCTGTTCAGGCTGTCTTAGATGTATTTAATGCGGTAGAGGTAGGTAAAGGCTCCTAAATTGATGCAGTGGTAAAAATCTTCAACCTTCTTACGTGTTCTGGAAGTTTTTCGCGGTCTTGTGCACCATTTGGTAGCTACATGTGGATCACCCATGCACCTCGCTTCACGTAAGGTTTGCCCCTCACTTTCTCCATGGGAACCGTTTTCCTATGCATCTTCCTTTCTTGGGTGTGGAGGATGGTTCAACTTTCTCTTTCTCACAGCTCGTTGCCCTTTAGGACTTCCTTCAAGCATACAGGCTTGGCCTAGTTCGCTCCTGTGGCCCAGTTCATTATTGGGCTTAAGGCTTGGACGGGGATTCTTCTACTCCCCACAAGGTCATTATCATTGAAGTGGGGATTGAAGTTGATAGGCCAAAAATGTATTGACTCCTTGTGATGAATTAATTGATTAATTAGCTAAGTTTATTAATTAATCAAATTAACATGCAATTATACGTGGCAGCACAAACAAATCACCAATTAACTAAAGTATGCAGCGGAAAATAAATTGACACTGTGATTTGTTTACTAATGAGAAAAACCTACATGGCAAAAACCCCACCGGGTGATTTTAAGGTCACCACTCTCGAGAATATACTATTATCAAAACAAGTGATTACAAGTAAAGGAATCCCAATACCTTATACCAACCTACAATTGAACCCTTACCCCAATACCCAATTGGACTTGTTCTGTAGTGACAATCTCTCCTTTTCAATATACGACTCCCAATACGTGACTAACCAATTGCGCGAATCCTAGTATGCGACTTGATCACCAACTTGAGAAGGATGTTGGCTGCAAAGTTCTTCAGTTCATCACACGAAGAAGATCACGAAGTTTCTTGGTCACAAAACCCTATGGTGCACAAACACAGTAGCTTCTTCAAGAAAAAGAAGAACTAGGGAAAAACTAGGTTTTTGGTCACACTTTTCTTCACACTTGTAAAATTGTGCTCTTGTGCAACTGCATCTCCTTTACAACCCTTAAAATAATCCTTATATATGTTTAGGGTTGTGAGAAAAGAAAACCCAAACATACATTCATGGATTGGATGAAAATCAGCTCGAAAAACTGAACTTCATAAACCTCGACAGATACCCTTTCTGTCGAGTAGCTATCGAGCCTCAAGCTAAAACAACTCTCTTAAACTTGGATAGATACTGGCTATCGAGATTGTAAGGTTGAATTTTATCAACCATCTTATTGGCTATATTCTGTGCCAAATTTGCTTGTATTTTAGCAATTAGTAACCCTGTATTTAGGTGGGAATCATGTAAGGGTAGTGTGTGAGAGAGTGTGAAGAAATGCTCAAGATTGTGCAAAGAAGCAGGGGCTCGTGACTGGATCTCGCAGGTGGCTCACGGCTTGCAAGCCGCCAGATAGTTGCACACGTGCCAAGCATGCCAGAAGCTGAAAAGTCGCACTAGCTATTGCACTATAGGACAAAAGTCCCAGGCTGGCCAGGCCGTTACCTCGCGGCTTGAACTCGCGACTCAACCTAGTCGCGAGGTCAAGTCGCCAGAACACCCTGTTTGGGAAAAACTAACTTTTCACATTCCTTCTCACCCTACTATATATATACCCTTATACCCACGATTTTGAGAGAGCTTCTAGAGAGAATTTTGAGAGAAAAACCCTAGAGAAAAACAAGATTGATTCATCCACAATCTTCATATAGAGACTCTTCAAATTCCTCTACTCTCTTCCTCTCCATTGTCATATCCTTGAGAGGTACATTACCAAAACCTTTTCTCACCATACCCATATCTGTGAGGAGGCCATTTGGTGTTTGGGAAGTAGTTAAGAAGGGACCAATTTCATATTGGTAGATGCTATGGTCAAGTAGCGGAATCCGGCAAGCTAAAGAAGAAATAGGTTCAACGTAACCTCGTTGGAGTAGGAGTTTGAAGGGCTTAGGTACATTGGGTAGATTAGGCTTGGAGGGTCTTCTACTGTTCATATATCCCAACTACATTCTTTAGTGGATTGTTTACCACTTGGAGGGCGCCGGAGAGGTTTTACGTTGAGAGCTTCGGTTTCCTCTTCGATAACATATCGTCTATTGTCCTTGTATTTGCATCTCTCTTTCCTTAATATTTTCCATTTAATTTCTGCTGTGGATGTGATTTTGTTTGGTTTAGATTATTTATCAATTCTGTATTAAGCTTATATTCATTTTCCGCACATTAATTGTTTGATACTAAGCTTGAATTGGTAATTTGTAAATTAGGAGTCTAAACGTGCAAGGTGTTTTATACACTTATTGAACTTTCAATTGGTATCAGAGCGGGTACACTTGTTGTGGTTTAAATACCTAAGTGTGATCCTTGACCCCTTGTGTTTATTTGCCATGGATAGTGCTTTGTATGCCTCTTTGTATGATTTGGTTGGTGATAAATGTAACATGCCATGTGTTTGTGAAAATGCCTCTATGAATGATAATTCTTATGATTGTGATGCTATGTTACATGAATCTTTGGATGTTGTTGATATTCCTAACATCAAACTTTTGAAGAAAAAGGGTAAGAAGTTTAATAAGGATTTGAGCAAGTTATTTTGTGAAAATGATCATTTGATTGCTAAGCTCAATGAATCCAACAAATTGGTTGAAAAATATAAGAAACTTGCTGAAAATTCTCTTGAAAAGCTAAAAGAGTTTGAATGTTTGAATATGGACTTGGATGCTGAACTTGTTTTGTCTAACAAACTTGTTGATGAGCTAAAATGTGAAAATGAATCTCTTAAGATGCATGCCAAGTGTTTGATTGCTGAACCTACTGCTAAAAAGGATGATAATATTTGTTGCAATCATGTTGTGGTACCTGATTTTATGCCTATTGTGTGTTCTACCTCAAAGGACAAATCGGTATACATTGCTCCACATAAAAGAAATCAAAAGGTAGAGAGAAAGACTGTTAAGTCAGAGCCTCTGTTTAGGTCTCAACCTAAGGTTTTGGATGGATCTAAGTTTGTTCCAACTTGCCACCATTGTGATGTGATTGGTCATATAAGACCTCAATGTCATAAGTTGAAGAGAGAACAAAACCATGTTGCCAGATCCCTTCCCAAAAAGCTTAGTAGACTTAAAAACATTGTTTGTCACCATTGTGGTGCTTTTGGTCATCTAAGATCTCATTGCTCTAAGTTTCATGCTCTTAAAATAATCAAAAGAAAAGATAAACTTGAGCTTCTTGGAAGTTGTGCTAAAAAGAGTAAAGCGGTTTTGAGTGAAAATAGCATGTTGTTAAAGAAAATGTTTAATGCTCTTGACTCCTGGACTATGTACATCTCCGGTTCTCATTCTTCTAACCCTCATCTCTGTTCTCTTGAGACACTCATTCCAAACAATCGTTCCGTTTAGATGAGGAAGGGTTCCTATGGTTGAGTTTTTGCTTTTTTGGTCCTGGATCTAATTCTTTCGATTTTTGTAGGACCCTTCATACATTAAATGTCATATCTTCATGCATTTTGTGCATCTTGCATTTATTTATATGCATTGCTTTTGTTTTTTATCTTAGTTTTATGTTTTAGTTTTGTGTGAGTAAAAATCCAAAACCACATAAAAAGTGAAAAATTCAAAAAGTTTGATCGTATATGTTTGAGCACCTTTCACATATGAGTTTGACCTTGTACCTTTGTACAAATGGCTTTATGCATTTATGAGCTTAGTTTGTTCTTTTTGCACTTACATCTTTGTGGGAAAAATCTTGACATCTTTGTGTCATTGTTGTAAATCGATTTTCAAGTTTGTCATGAATGATTAGTCAATAGTCATGCTGGTTTTGATACATGCGTAGACTTGTGTCTATATCTCTTCCCACACTTTTATTTTTATTGCTTAAAGAGCTCAATAAATGTAAATCTCAAAATGAAAAGAGATAATGAGCTGCAAAAGCCGTCGCACATACTAGTATTCGACTAGGAAAAAGGGAAAGCGACTTATATGAAAATGTATGATGCCCAAAAGCCAAAGGCTTGTTCATCAAATTGAAATATCAAAAATTTCAGGCATCAATCTCAAAATGAGATGTATTGATTCAAAATGATCAAATGTTATGAATTATAAAGAAGCCAAATGAAAAGCTTCAAAGATATGTAATCATTTTCTTGTAGGATGTCATATATGTTCATTTCTATAATTGAGATAGACCAATTGACTTAGTACTAGTTGTGTATGACTTGATTGAATTGATCATTGAAGTTTCACTCTAGACTAAGGACTATTCCACATTTGATACACACACACAACACACATGCCTAATGTTCAATGAATGTCTTATTCATTTGTTCGATTGTACTTGTTTAAATGTGTTATGTGTATGCTCAATCATATATGGATTAATCCAAAAATATTTTTGATTATTTTATATGTTTTTGGAAGTGATTTTTATCACTCTTTGTGTTCATTTTTAGTGCTTACTTTGTTTTTCATTGTTTAAACATGTTTTGTATTGAAAAACAAGTGTCAGAATTTTTAGCTACTCATTTTGGCTACTTGCGTGAGCTACCAGCAAGCTGCCAACTTTGGCTACTAGTTTTGGCGACTTGAAAGCCGCGAGTTCACACAGAAGGGTTTCGCGACTCACTCGCGACTCGCCAGTCGCGAAACGCCCAGAATCAGCTTTTTAAAGAGCTTTTTCGTGGGAAACTTGTTTTAAACCTCTCCCATCCTCTCTAAAACCCCTCTTTCAATATTTTTACATCAAAACTCAACCAATTTGAATTGTTTTTCATTTCATTAACATCTCTAAGGTAATTATAAACTCTTTTCATTAATTTTGATCCTTAGATTATGTTTTGGAGAGTTTTGTGCTCTTGGTTGAGATTTTCATTATAGGGGTTCGGAAAACTTAATTTTTGTCAAATTTTTTCATGGGGTTTCTTTTGATGATTTTCTTTGGATGTTGGCCACTTGTGGCAAAAAGAACATGTATTTAGGGTGGTTTTCATGTTGTTCATGCATTGTTTTACATTGTTGTTCATAGTGTGCACGATAGGTGTTTGATAAAATGCCTCTTAAGCATTTTCTCACTTGTTAGGACTCCGATGAGTACTAAATTTCAGGGTTTCTCATGTTTCCTCATTAGGAACATGTTTGGTTCATTGGTTGTGTAGTTAACATACCTTATCCCATATGTGCTTTTTCCATGCATTGGTCATGCATTGCACTTAACCACCTCTTGCACACACCTTTGCTACTCTTGTCATGCATTGGTCTTTACCTTACTTCTTCATCCTAGCATGTCATGTTTACCTTATGCTTTGTAGTATTTTACTTTGTCTTCGGTTTGAGCTTCATTTTCTCATTCATCTCGCATCCCTCATGCATCATTATCATTTTTCATACCTTCATCTCTTGCCCTTTTTTCTCCTTGACCCTTTGTCTATTCCTGACAAAAAGGGAGAGAGTATACTCTAGAGAGTATACCAGAGTGTTTTTGTTATTTCTATATGACTCTTGTGCACATCCTTAGGGGGAGAAATTCTATTTCTCATACACATTTGTAGGGGGAGAGTTATTCCATAGGGGAGATGCATATACCAAGGGAGAGAAGACATTGAGTTAATAAGAAAACTTTGTTTTGTTTGTTTCTCTTTATGTTTGTTTTCTTGTATTGCATCGTATTTGTGTTTTGGACATGCATATATCATCATGCTATTGTGCTTCATTGAATGCATGTTTAGATGATCATTTGCTTTACTTTGCTTTGTGATCATTATAGTCATTTCCATATGACTTTTTTGGTGTATGATCAAGTTGCTCACATGTTTCACAGCATATTTACTTGATCGCAATTTACTTGTTACATTATACGTGTCATTTTATTACCTGCTTTACCTTGAGGATTTAATATGTTTTGTGCAAGTGTTTCAGGTTACAGGTATATATGTTTCAAGTTCATCACAGCTCCTATGATTCATGATAGGGGGAGTGATATGATAGGGGAAGAAAAAAGAAAAAAAGTTTTGTGTTATATTAACTATGTTTTTGCTTTGCTCATAGTTCATGTTTATGCTTAGCTATTTAATATGTTTAAGTTTGTGTCCATGTTACTTTTGTAAGCTTTTAGGGTTTGTTTCCATGGTTTGTAGGCTTTTATGGTTTGTACCATGCTTTGCAGCCTTTATGTTCTGTTGCCAATACTTCTAGCTAACTGTTATGCATTTTCTTTAAGTATTCTCACTCTTATGCCCTTGTAGGATTTTGTTCCTAGATGCATATACTTTAAGTATTGTGCATTGGTTAAGTGTTGGGCATGCAAGTGATTTGCATTGAGCTTATTAACTTGTATGTCCGAATGTTCATTCCAAGTGTGAATGAACATTGTGGTCACTATTTTATAGTGATTGCCTGTTTAGTCAAGCCATGGTTTATTTATCATTCCATTTTGCTTGATTGCTTTGTGCTTGCCTCATATGCCTTACAAGTTTTTTGCATACAATGATCAAATTGTGTTGTTGTGTTTCAGGAGTTACTTGTTCAAATGATTCAAGAGCTTATCAGATTCTAGAGTTAGGTGTGAGTGAGTTTTGTTCAACTGTTCCCAACTCATATATTAAGTCTAGAGTTTGTTTTAGGGTTTTGTCACGGAATAGCCAAAGGGAGAGATTGTAAGGTTGAATTTTATCAACCATCTTGTTGGCTTTATTCCTTACCAAATTTGCTTGTATTTTAGCAATTAGTAACCCTGTATTTAGGTGGGAATGGTGTAAGGGTAGTGTGTGAGAGAGTATGAAGAAATGCTCAAGATTATGCAAAGAAGCAGGGGCTCGCGACTGGATCTCGCGGGTGGCTCGCGGCTTGCAAGTCGCCAGATAGTTGCACGCGTGCCAAGCATGCCAGGAGCTGAAGAGTCGCGCTAGTTGTTGCACTACAAAACAAAAGTCCCAAGTTGGCGAGGCCGTTAGCTCGCAGCTTGAACTCGCGACTCAACCCAGTTGCGAGGTCAAGTCGCCAGAACACCCTATTTGGGAAAAACTGACTTTTCACATTCCTTCTCACCCTACTATATATATACCCTTATACCCACGATTTTGAGAGAGCTTCCAGAGAGAATTTTGAGAGAGAAACCCTAGAGAAAAACAAGATTGATTCATCCATAATCTTCATATAGAGACTCTTCAAATTCCTCTACTCTCTTCCTCTCCATTGTCATATCCTTGAGAGGTACATTACCAAAACCTTTTCTCACCATACCCATATCTGTGAGGAGGCCATTTGGTGTTTGGGAAGCAGTTAAGAAGGGACCAATTTCATATTGGTAAATGCTATGGTCAAGTAACGGAATCCGGCAAGCTAAAGAAGAAATAGGTTCGGCGTAACCTCATTGGAGTAGGAGTTTGGAGGGCTTAGGTACATTAGGTAGATTAGGCATGGAGGGTCTTCTGCTGTTCATGTATCCCAACTACATTCTTTAGTGGATTGTTTATCGCTTGGAGGGCGGCGGATAAGTTTTACGCCGAGGGCTTCGGTTTCCTCTTCGATAACACATCGAGTGTTGTCCTTGTGTTTGCATATCTCTTCCCTTAATCTTTTCCATTTAATTTCTACTGTGGATGTGATTTTATTTGGTTTAGATTGTTTATCAATTCTGTATTAAGCTTATGTTCATTTTCCGTACATTAATTGCTTGATACTAAGCTTGAATTGGTAATTTGTAAATTGGGGGTCTAAACGTTCAAGGTGTTTTATACACTTATTGAACTTTCAGATATTTAATGAATAACACTTCTTCACTTGATTCTTGGATAGACTTGCATGGCTTATACACTTGAACTTGAAACCTTATTTCTTGAAGTATTAAATACATCCTAGATCTACCCAATTACAAGTAAAGTACGTTTTCTCAAAAGATTAGCCAATTATATAAAATGTTGACATATGTTCCTAATATGAATCACATATGTCCCAACAGAAGTGGGGATCGTGGTTCAAGAAAAAATAGAACAATCATTAACTGGCATTTAAGAACAATGGCGGCGTCAGGTAATTGATGCCGTGGACACGCCCGAGTTTCTCGCCCCACAATCATTGGCACACATCATTAGTGGACGGTTAGATGATGATTTTGGAAAACAGAAAAATGAGCGGGAAAGGAAGGGTTTATGTCTGTCCGTTCCTCTGCCCTATCTCCCTCTACATAAGGAGATTAAACCTCTATGCCCAGCTTTTTCTTTATAGATCTATTACTAGAAACACCAAAAAAGTTAAAACCTCTCCCTACTACGTCTTTCTCCAGCAACCTTCAAGCAACCTCCAGTGCATCTTTGCTTTCTCGTACTGTTATAAGTGTATCTCCTCTTCTTTATTATGAATTTAGCTTCGCCCCATCAACTCTTCTCCTAGCTTTTTTTGTTTCTTCCCTTTCTTTTCATTTCAATCCATATCGTAGAGCTTTTTTAGTCAATGGGGAAGATTAAGTCCATGGTTGATACTCCTAAGAGTGTAAGAGAGTTTAGAAGGAAGTACAACTTTCTCAAGGATGTTGAAGTTAGGTATTGCCCAGAATTCGAGGTAATACTCTCAAGGGGTGAGGGCAGAGTGGTAATCCTACTCACAAGCCAACATATCCTTATGGGGTTTACTCATGGCGTCATACAAACACCGCCAGAATCTAGTGGACCTTCTCAATCAAATCCAAGTCCCTACAACTACAACTTCTCAATATTTGAATGCTACGATTAGGTCTATATGATAGGCCAAAAACATATTGATCCCTTGTGATGAATTAATTGATTAATTAGCCAAGTTTATTAATTAATCAAATTAACATGCAAATGTGTGGTAGTTCACCAATAAACTAATTATGCAGTAAAAAATAAATAACACTGTGATTTGTTTACGAATAAGGAAAACCTAACGGCAAAAACCCCACCGGGTGATTTTCAAGTCACCACTCCCGAAACTCCATTATTATCACATCAAGCGGTTACAAGTAAAGGAATCCCAAGTACCTTACCAACCTACAATTGAAACCTTACACCAATACCCAATTGGACTTGTTTAGTAGTGACAGTTTCCCCTTTTGATGCACGGCTCCCAAGTACGTGACTAACCAATTGCGCGGATCCCAGTATGCGACTTCAATCACCAACTAAGAAGGTTGTTGGCTGCAAAGTTCTTTAGTTCATCCACACGATGAAGATCAAGAAGATGCTTGGTTACAAAACCCTATGGTGCACATACACAGCAACTTCTTTAAGAGAAAGGGATGAACTAGGGCAAGAACTTCATCTTCAGTCACAATTTGCTTGAACAAAGTTTGCTCAATGCTTGTGCAACTTGTGAACTGTTTGACGACCCTTAAAACAATCCTTTTATAACTTCCAAGAAAAACAGATCAGAAATTATGTTTTTGTAAACCTCGATAGATAGAAGCTGTCAAGCATCTGTCGAGCTAGCTGTCAAGCCACGGGGCTGAAACAACTTCTTAAACCTCGACACAAGCCCTAAATCTACCCAAATACAAATAAAGTGCGTTTTGTCAAAGGATTGGCCAATTACATAACATATTGACATATGTTCCTAACAAATGAATCACATATGTCCTAACACTATATGTAGAGAGCTCACTATTTCCTACTCCGACAAAGATTTGACTAAAAAGGTGGAAGTTTCATAATAACCCATTGCACATTACTATAGATGCCAAGGGCAAAAGGATACCAATAGTCTTAATTGATGATGGAAGAGCTTTGAATGTGTGTCCTTTAAAAACCACAAGTTGCGTAGGCTAGAGTATTGAAGATTTTATGCCATCTAATCAGCATGTGAGAGAATATGATAACAGTAGAAGGGAGGTTCTAGGGACGGTGACGTTGGAGCTCACAATAGGGCTTATGATCAAAAAAGTGAAATTTCAAGTATTAAATATTGCTTAATGCTTTAACATGCTTCTCGGGCGACCATGGATTCATGATACAGAGGTCGTACCTTCATTCCTTTACCAAAAGGTTCGATTTCCACATAAGGGAGCTATAGTTACCATATATAGTGACACTTTAATGGCATAAAAGCCCATTTTTGGTATCCAGTCCAAGAAGGATTTTTGAGATTGAGAAGCCTAGTTTTGAAAGAAGGATAGAAGAAGTTGAAAAGATCCCTATGGACTTTGATCCCTATAGCAACAACAATGTGGTAGCAATGATGAGGAAGATGAATTATTTTCTAGGGATGAGCTTAAGGAAGACCGTGAAAGAGGCAGCTGTTCGAATCCCGACAATTCCCATAGCCACACCACCTTTCGAGTTAGGTTATAAAACTACAGATGATGATTTATTAGAGATGGAATTGAGGAAGATGGCCAGTGCAAAAGCTAAAGTAAAGGGACTTCCTTGTCTCCCAAAACCCTTAAAGCCATACAATCGTACATTCAATGGGAAGTTTGTTAAAGTTGGAGATTGTTAGCGATACTGGGGATTTCCTAAACCAAGATATGATCCTGGGTTGAAAACAATGTTGTCTAGATTTGAATTATTCCTTGATTATGACAATAAGCTTCTAGAAGTGAAAGAGGAAGATATAGATTGGGTCCTAACTGATTGGGCAGATTACATGGATCCTGATGCAATGACTACACTGTTGGGAGATGCTACCTTCAACATAGAAGAGGAAGAATACTGGGAGGCCTACCAAAACGCATTGAAGATAAGAACAAATGATGAAAATGATGAAGGGGGAGAAGCCCTTAGTAATGATGATGAAGGCAGTGGCAGTGAAGATAATAATAGTGACAGTGAAGATAGTGATAGTGATAGTGATGATAGTGAAGATAGTGATGGTGGAGATAGTAGCAGTGATAACTATGACTGTGAAGGAAGTAAAGTGAAGACTATGGTAGCCGAGATAGCGGTAATGGTAGGGGTGAACCCCCTAGTGAGAGAAAGGAAGAGGATGCGGGAGCCTTCTCTGAAGACAATTTTTATGATTATGTGGACTATTATGATGAAGAGATAGAAGATGATACGGAAGCCATAGGTGGAGATTATGATGAATACCCATATGGACACCCTTCAAATTGGAGTTGCATTACAAATATTAGTTCAAAGTCGGGCCCCTAATATGATAATTATGGTAGGGAGATTCCTAAGCTTGGTTCATTTGATAGTTTAGAATTTGCCTCATTGACTGCATACACTAATAAAGAAGATGATATAGATGCAAGATTGGCGACGCTTGATAGAAATCTAATGATTCACAACTTCAGAAACTTAACTTTGGAGGATCTTGAAGATGAAGATAAGAGAGGGGAAGGAAGCGAATCAGAATACTTCCCCCAATATGTTCACCCAAGCAACAAAGGGGGGCAAGATTTATTTAGGGAATGGATTGACAACATAGAGTGACTGGATGGGTATGCATTCGATAAGCCCACATATATGGAAGTTGATGGTGAAAGCCCAGACTATATGGATGAAGACCCCAGAGTGCTAATGCTGAAGGAAGAAGGAACTCACTGGGAGCTAGCTACCATTGTCAAAGCCACGACTGAGTTGAAGAACTGGGCATTGAAGGGAGCTGCCCACCCCATGGAAGACGAGAGTGTAGATCAAGATCACCGAGCCATTTATTCCTACCAAAAACATTGTTTCTATCCCCATTGAGTTAGTCTTTGCTAGTATTGTTATTCCTGTTGAGTTTGTTTGTGATCATGTTTCTAGTCCTATAGAGTTAATTCCTGTTAAGCCTATTAAAAACTCTACCCCATGTAATATAATTTTTTATTGTGCTTATTTGTTGGCTTTGAATGTTTTTATTTCGGAAATTAGTAAAGAAACTTTTAATAATGGGGAATTAAAATAAACACATGTAGAACCTATAAAAGAAAAATCTCAATCTGTTAACTTGGGAATTGATGATGAACCTAAGATGGCCCAAATTGGTAACACCTTAACTTCCTCTGAGAAGGATGCATTAGTCACACTGCTAAAGGAATTCAAAGAGGTGTTTGCAAGGCCATACGAGGATATGCCTGGGATTGATACAGATATAGTGCAACATTGCATTCCTACAGACCCAGCCATGAAGCTAGTCAAGTAGAAGCTAAGAATGATGAAGCCAGAGTGGACTCTCAAGATCAAGGAAGAAGTTAAAAAACAATATAATGTGGGATTCTTGAGGGTGGTGAATTACCTAGAATGTTTAGCTAATGTGGTTCCAGTACTGAAGAAGGACAGGAAGGTGAGGATGTGTGTAGACTTCAGCGACCTTAATAAGGCCAACCCAAAGGATGATTTTCCCCTGCCTCGTATTGACATTCTGGTTGATAATACAACGGGACATGCATTGCTGTCATTCATGGATGGCTTTTCGAGATACAATCAGATAAAAATGGCTCTAGAAGATATGGAGAAGACACCCTTCATTACTCCATGGGGGACCCATTACTACAAAGTCATGCCATTTGGCCTTAAGAATGCTGGTGCCATTTACCAGCGGGCAGCCACTACTCTATTGCATTATTTGATACACAGAGAAGTTGAAATTTATGTGGATGATATGATAGTGAAGTCCAAAGACCATGAAGGGTACGTACCGGCTTTATGGAAGTTTTTTAAGCAAATCCAATTTTAGAAGTTGCGGTTGATCCAAAGAAATGTACTTTCGATGCGACATCAAGAAAATTATTGGGGTTTATGGTAGTCAAAGAGGAATTGAAGTGGATCCTGAGAAGATCAAGGCAATTGTAGAGATGAAGCCTCCAAGAATTGAGAAGGAGATTTGAGGGTTTTTAGGGAGGATGCAATACATAAGCAGGTTCATAGCCCAGCTCACCACAGCATGTGAACCACTTTTTCGATTGCTCAAGAAAGAAGTTCCCACAGTATGGAATGAAAAATCCAAATAATGGCCTATGAAGAAAAGTGTTCAGGCCTTGAGAAGACTTATGTGGCACTTGTATGGGCTACCTGAAAACTTAGACATTACATGCTTGCTTTCAACGTCTTATTGATAACTAGAATGGATCCTTTAAAATATCTAATGGAGAAGCTAGTGCAGGATGGGAAGACAACTAAATGAGTTCTGCTTTTGTCAAAAATTAATATCAAGTATGTGACTCAGAAGTCTGTAAAGGAAAGAACAATTGCTGATCACTTAGCCCATTGTTCACCTGAAGAAGCTGAAGAAATCCAAAGGGAACTTCCAAATGAAGATATCATGGAGATAGCGTTAGAACCATGGAAGATGTATTTTGATGGAGCAACTAATTAGAATGGAAGTGGCATTGGAGTTCTCCTAATTTCTCCAAAAGGGACACATATTTTTTTTTTCGTAGGCTCAACTTTCCTTCCACTAATAACGCCACCAAATATAAAGCTTGCATTATGGGATTACAAGCAGCCCTTAGTCTTGGAGTGGAAGAGTCAGAAGTGTATAGTGACTCAACTTTGATAATTTTTTAGATTCAAAACATGGAAGATCAAGGAAGTAAAGCTAATGTCATATCATGAATGTCTTCAGAAATTGGCATCAAAGTTTAGAAAGATTTGATACCAGTATGTGTCGAGAATGCAGAATCAGATTGCAGAGGCTTTAGCAACATTAGCTTCCATGATGGATAGGCCTAAGGAAGAACAAACTTGGCCGATAGTGGTGGAACAAAAAGAAGAGCCAGCTTAATGCATGCCAATAGAAGGAGACGAAGAAATAAATGGGGAAAGTGAATGGTGTTCCGACATCTTACAGTATCTTAAGGAGGGGACATACCCAAAGTCTGCAGATAAGAATGACCAATTGACTATCCAGAGGTTGTCCACTAATTACATTATTTGTGGTGAAAGCATGTATAGAAGATCGTATGATGGAATTCATCTCCTTTATGTGACTGCCAAGGAAGCACAACAAGTAATTGAGGAGGTCCATAAGTCAAGTTATGGGCTACATATGAATGCACACATGTTATCATGGAAGATAATGAGACAAGGTTATTACTGGACTACAATGGAAGTAGATTGCGCAGCCCATGTTCGAAAGTGTCGTTAGTGCCAAGTCCATGGAGATTTGAAGCACATACCGCCAATGCCATTACATGCAATGACTTCACCATGGCTGTTCTCTACATAGGGAATAGATATCATTGGGAAGATTCATCCAACAGCATCAAATGGTCATGGATTCTGTGAGAGACCTCAAAGGAAAGCATCCCTCAAAAAAGAGATTTGGGCACCTTTTAGGGCACCTCTCTTTTTGGGTAAGTGGTATGGGAACCCCGCTTTTTTTTTTCTTTTTTTTTTATACAAAAAAATAAGAAAAAATACTAATTACAAAATACATGACTGAATAGTTCCATTCATTGATTGAATAAAATTACATATCTGAAAGAAAATTAAAAAGTTACATAGCTTTGGGTTCTAGTTACAATCTACCAAATATTTACATGTTGTTATCCTAGTTACATTCTACCCAAAACAAATGAAGACAAGACTACATCTACTTAACCAAAAACTTAAATCCAGAGGCTAGGTTACGGAATGGGAAGGCGTTAGGCACCCATTCTGCCAAGACAAAGTCTAATCTTCTAAACTCTTGTGACCAATGTACTTTCTTATGCATGTCATGAATGATATGTTGAACATGTGAATGAAAAATTCAAACACACAAATTTATTTATGAATGAAGTCTCTTCTTTTGTTTTAAAAAATTAGATCTATTTTTATTGTTTAAAATAGTGATTTTGATTTGTCAAAATATAAGATCTGTTTTGTAGTATTAAAAAAGGTGGTTTTTGATGATAAAAATTCAGATCTGTTTTGTTATATTTAAAAAAGTGATTTTTTATTACAAAAATTCAGATCTGTTCTGTTATATTTTAAAAAAGATTTTCTAAGAAAAGAATTCCACTCATAATCTAAATTTATGCAATCATGAATTAAAATAAACTCAAACATAGTAATACATAATCTCTTTCTTTATTTCAACAATTTGCATGTATTAAGAAAAATCAAATTTGCATCTTAAGAAAGAAGTAAATCAGTTTTGATTTGAGAAAATTTTAGATCTGCATCTCATAAAGATGTAGATCTCTTTTTGTTTGAGAAAACTCAAATCTACATCTAAGGAAGATGTAGATCTGTTTATATATCTATATATATATATATATTGAGAAAAATTCAAATCTACATCTTATAAAGATGTAGATCTGTTTTGTTTTAAGAAAAATTCAAATCTACATCTTATAAAGATTCAGTTCTGTTTTTGTATTAAGAAAAATTCAACTAGATCTTATAAAGATGCAAATCTATTTCATTTTAAGAAAAATAATTGTTCACATGAAAATTTATTGACATTCAAGAAAATGATTATAACAATCACATAAAAAACAATCATGCTTTAACAAAACAACAGTTTACAATTCATGTTATGGATATTTGAAAAAGAAAGAGATATAACATGCATCATCACATCACAAGAAAAAGGGTGAAGGAAACAACCTCTTGCATGAGTACTCTTTATTCTTAAAATGATGTTTTAGGGTTCAAAGAAATTTGTTCAATTCTCTTTGAAACCTAAAAATCCTAATTTAAGCAACAACACTCAAAGAGGGGATCAGAAAATATGGGTGGTTTAAGAGTAAAAAATGTATGCCTCTCAGAGCATATAAAAAAAAAAAAAAAAAAAAAAAAAAAAAAAAAAACGGTGCTGAATTATGGGGTTCAATATAGAGGCCAGAAGACTCTAAAAAATAGGGATGGATGATTAGGGTTTGAATCTGGACGCATCCTTTTGCGAAAAGATCGAAAAGGGTATACATAATCATCACCCGAAGGCCGTTGGGCCAAAGCCTATATCAGGGAAATTCAACCCTTTTAGAGTGTCGTTCAGCACTCCAAAAGTCCCGAATTGGCCTTATGGCTCCGGATGCACTTTCGTGTTCAGGTGCCGTTTGGACTCCTCGTCTAGGGTTTTTTGGCCGATCCTTGTACCTAAACGCGTTTTCATCCTCCACCTATGATTTTTCATCTCTTTTTTGGACAATTCAAGATATTTAAGGACAATTATCTTGTAGATAAATACCCTAAAATAAATCTTAATGAAGTTTAGATTATCCATAGTTTTATTGTTATCCAATCATCCATTTTATTCCCATGCATGCATCCCTATTTTAAACACTAATTATGAAACAATCACAAAATTATTTAATTAATTTTAATTTTTTAACCAATTAGAATTAATTTGAATTAATCATGTGTAGTCGAATCTACCAAGACACAATGCATTTTGACCGTGTAAACTTGATCATGTGATATCTTTCGATCCGATAGTCCGATTTGATAACCGGAAACACCGCTGCGACCGTTAGAATCTCAAGATCATTTTTATGATATGAAATGAATGAATTAATGCATGTAATGCAAATAAAAAATGATGCATGTAATGCAAGAACAAATTGATGCATGTAACGCAATTATGATTTTTGGGGTACATGGTGTAAAGTTGTGATTTACAACTATGTTTTATGTTGACTTTATTCCATGACAAAAAGTGTTGTAATTACTCTAATTTTGGTCCTTGTATTTTGTGGGATTTTATTGTATTGGGTTTAGTATTAAGTTGGTGAAGACTCAAGCTTAAATGAAGAATCGCAAGAAGCTAAGCCGCGAAAGAGCATGTGAGGAGCACATGACTAGAAGCTGAAGAGTCGTGCCAGGCTGTTGTTTTCGCGAGTGTCTCGCGGGTAAGGCCTTCCCGCGAGACAGTCACGAGACATTCTGCCTAGAGAATTTTTATGTGTGAATTCCTTACCCTTCACCAATACTATATATACCCTCATTACCCACAAATGTAAGTGAGGCCATTCAGAGAGAAAAACCCTAGATAGGTTTTCTACAACACACACACCCATCTTTTTGAGAGAGAGCTACTCATCCTTAGTGAGAATTAATTGTAGCCTCTTCTCCTTCCCTCTCCCATTATCATACCTTGAGAGGAGATTTGTACCCAAACACAATCCACACATTTTCAGTGTGTAGTGAGTGTTTTTGGTGTTGCTGGGAAGTATTAGAAGATGCCAAGGTTGGCAGATGCAACATGGAGCTTGTTGCAGGATTCGGAGAGCTAGACAAGACACGGTTCCGAGAACCCTTGTTGGAGTAGGAGCTTGGAGGGCTTAGGTATAGAGGGTAGATTAGGCTTGGAGGGTCTCTTGCTTACCCTTGTATCCCAACTGATTGTCTAGTGGATCGATTTTCGCTTGGAGGGCGGCGGAGAGGTTTTTCACCGAGTTCTTCGATTTCCTCTTCGATAACATGTCTCGGTGTTATCTGTGTTTGCATCTCTCTTCCCTACTCTTGTTTATTTCATTTTACTGCTGTGTTGCTTTAATTATGAAGTAAAGTAGCTCTCTTGTTTGTTTGCTTGCGTTTACACTATTCCACACTTAGTATTAAGTTAGTGTAAAATCAATCAAGTCGTAATTTGAATTGGGGGTCTAAACAAGCTCTTGTATTTTCACACATTTCAAGCTTTCACATGGATTGGTCATTGAAGTCATTCTCCTTGATTAAATCATGGGTGCAAAATTTAGTGTCTACAGATTCATATTGGATAGATTAATTCACTAAATTGATGGAAACTGCCTTATATAAGGTGTTGAACTTGAAGAAAGTTGCTCAATTTATTCAGACTAATATCATCTGCGGATATGGGGTACCACATGAAATTATCTCAGATAACAGACTACATTTCAAAGGAGAAATGGAGAAGTTACTTTGAGAGTTCAATATTCAACACCACAAGTCATCTCTTTATCATCCACAGATGAATGGAGTAGTTGAGGCTGCAAACAAAAACTGTTGTAAAAACACATGTTTCTATCGCATGCAAAACATACGCAGTGGAAAATTAACAAACCTACTTCATTCGCAATTGATAACATGTACTATGTAAATTTCAAAATATAAGAACAAGAGAGTCTACCTTGGCGTGATGAAATTCAAAATCAAAGATTAGAAGTACTTGGGAATACTTTTAATCTTCACTCTAATTCCATTTGTGCCCAAGAAGTGTGGTCTCTCAATCAATTTCTATGAATGTGTTCAAGGGAGAATAAAAGAGTGTCCAACACTCACATACAAAACCATTTCATTTTTTTTTTCAAAATTCTATATGTTTCTCTCCTTATAACTGATTATCTAATTGGGCTAGCCTCTTAGGCCTTTCCAATTGGGCATTAATATGTGGCTTGGAGTGGGACCAAAAGAGAACAAATAAGACACTAGCTCCAATGGGCCTTGAGCTTTTCTGTCAACTCCTGACAAGTCCAAAGTTAGTATTAATTATATTTAATACCACTGTATAAATATAATTGCACTCTAGGCCCTATTAATAAATTATATCCCACGACTTTATTGTACATGCAACCCCTTCATAAATACTCATAGTAATACAAAGTCATGTAGGTTGACTGTCACTTTGAAGATTACTACATCTTAATCCTTGAGTACCAAATTTAATCCTTTAAGTTATTTATCATATATTTATGAAATCCAATTTCATAAATATATACTTTAGTAACTCCTTACTAAAGTAGTTAGGTCTAACATTCTAAATAAACAAACTCATTAAACTTATCTCAAGGGAATATTTTATATCTCCGTTAAGAGACTATGAAGTCCATCTTGAGAATATATGTTCCATCAACACTAAATGTGGCTGCCAACATACTAAGATTTTGATCATGACTTTAGATCTCACTTTTGATATATCAAAGCAACCTACACTTCATGATCAGGTCCATTATTCTCTCAGGATTAAGAGTTGATGTAAATAGAAGTCGTGAGATTTATTATTCATTTGACAGTCGTTAGGAGAATAATAAATCTCACAGTGGTCCAGTTCAATATGTCTTAACTCTTAAAACATATTAACATATCAACTAGAAATCTCCACTTCCATGATCAAGACAAATCATCATAGTTGATATGTTATAGTCTTCGCAGATGAAATGTCCAATTTCATCACCGACTATGAACTAAAATTTTGAGTTTACAAAGAACTTGTGACTTATATCTTCTGTGACTAAATCACTTAAATCACATACTATGCATCTCATGGACTATGATATTGTCCAAATATTCATGTTACCATTATTTTAGATAATAATAAAATAACTTTATTAATCACAACATTAAGTAATACATAACATCAAACAATAGGATTTAAGGACACTAATCCTAACGAAAACATAGGACGGATTTTGAAGAAGAGCACAAAGAACTGCAAGGATTGGCATTTAAAGTTACCCTATGCACTTTGGGGGTACAGGACATCAATTTAGTCATCCAAGGAGCCACTCCCTATTCATTGGTGTATGGGATAGAGGCAGTCCTTCCCATTAAGATGGGTGTTCACTCATTAAGAACAGTGTTGGAGAGTGAAATCCCCAAAGTGGATTAGTTATAGAGTAGGTATGACCAATTACGCATGATGGATGAGAAGAGGCTCAAAGCCTTATATCACATTCAAGGTTACCAAAGGAGACTCTAAAAAACCTTTGACAAGAAAATAAACCCCGATTCAAGAAACGAATGGGAAATTTAAGCAGAATTGGGCAGGTCTGTATATCATCAAGTAGATATACTTTGGGGGAGTAGTAAAGTTGATGAACTTAGATGCAAACCCATTTACTGAGCTAACTAATATGGATCAATTGAAGAAATACCACGTTTGAGGTGATAGTCTAAAGAATGGCCATGTTTGAAGTGGTTGTAGATTATTTTATTTTCTTTCCTTGGTTCAGTAAAAAACAAAAACAAAAAAAAAAAACAAAAAAAAAAAAAACAAAACAAAACAAACAAAAAACAAAAAACAAAAAAATGGTAGATTGAAAACCCGAAAGGGCTATCTATGCAAAAGGAGATTGAGAGAGTGTGCTAGGTTGAAAGCCCGGAAGGGCAGCCTAGGCAAAAACTAAGGCAAATAAGGTGAACTACGTGATGACCTGATCCTTCTACCAAGGAGGTACGTAGGCAACCACATATTGGTCGGTCACAACTTACCCAAACCCATCATTCACCCATTAAGTATTTAAGAAAAAATTTGCCAAATCAAACCATTCCATCAACACAAACCATGCCACTTCATCAACATAAACCAAACCTTAAACAAAGCACAAACCCTAAACAAAACCATGAAGGTGAAAGTCCTAAATAATTTCTAAAGCTAAAAGTTTCAAACTAATTTCTTAAATAGTCATGTTCAAAAAAAAAAAAAGAATTAGGGCCAACATCTTTCTCAAGTTGGTGAGTAAGCTGCGTACTGGAATCCGCGCATCGAATTGGTTAGTCACGTACTGGGAGTCGTGCATTGAAAAAGGAGAGATTGTCACTATAGAACAAGTCTAATTAGGTATTGGGGTAAGGGTTCAACTGTAAGTTGGTATAAGGTACTAGGAATTCATTTACTTGTAATCGCTTGTTTTGATAATAGTGGATTCTCAGGAGTGGTAAACTTAAAATCACCCGATGGGATTTTTGCCATATAGGTTTTCCCCATTCATAAAGAAATCACCGTTTCAATTTAATTTCTGCTGCATATTTACTTAGTTGGTGATTTGTTTGTGCTACCACATGTTTTACATGTCAATTAATTAATTTATCACAAGGGGTCAATACATTCTTGGCCTATCAAGAATGACCACCAGCATTGCTAGGAGGAGGACTCTTAGCTCTAGAAGACAAAGCCTAAAGATGCAACATTCAAAAATCTTCACAAAGGCCAAAATGACAACAACAAAAAAATGATGCAAGCCGTGATGCAAATTAATTTGGAAAAAAAGAAGTTCACCAATTCTTCTGAGATATTAGCTAAGCAACCCTACAAGTAAGCCTTGACAAATTCAAGATAGTCTTCCAATGTCCCAGAAACAATGTGGCCAATCGTTGTACAAGCTATTTCTTCATTAGTCAAAAGGTCTGCCAACCAAATTAAAGGACAAGGATAGACAAGGACCATTTCAGGATGGTACATGTGTTGAACTTGAGCCAACACCTAGTCTCTGAAATACCAGTACCAGCCATGGCTACATTCGAACAAGACTTGACGCTCATTCAAATTTTGTGCGCATGCACACTCAACATGCTCCTCACATCCAAGCTAAGGGTCTAAGGACATTTAAACATCACAAAGAACCCAAAATGAAAAGAGAAGACATACCCACACAAAAAAATAACCAAACTTGACTTCACCAAGGAATGAAAAAAATAATTAGAAAAAAAAAAAAAAAAAACTCATCCTCAGTGTCTAAGCCGTCAATCACTATCCACCAAGCCTGCAAACAACACTTAGGGGGGGTCGACAAATGATGCTTAGGCATCCAACGAAGGAACCTCAAGAATACATTATCAACATCTTCCAAAAGTTATTGCCAACCCCAAAAATATTTGTACATCCAAACCTGCAAACAAAAGAAAAGGTCAACACACATCAACAACAATACAAATAACCTTTACAAAATATACCTAACCAAGAATTTAAATCCTACCTGCCAAACAAATGGTGCACCTCCTAAGCTTGACAGACTACACCAAGAAAGCTGAGTCATAAAGTGTAAGAGGGTCGCATAAGCCATGCCGCCCCCATCATACTCCCCAAGTAACGTAAACTCATCCGTAAGTCAGGACACAAGAGGGTACCAATGAAAAGGGGCATAAACATCTAGGTACCAGTTGCCACAGTCTTACACTTGTCAATGTTAGAATACAGCCACATCAAGGACACATTTTTACCATTGACTCGTGGAGGATTCACACCCAAATAACTCTAAATCTCCACTAGTGAAATAGAATAATTACCTTCAATTCTCTCACCGCCCAATTTTAAGCCAGTAATGGCTGAGAAGTCATACAATGTCAACATCACCTCGCCAATGCCTAGAAAATGAAAGGTGCAAGTGGTCCCAAAATTGCTCAGACAACGCAACAAGCAATTGAACATCCTTTTACTCAGTTGTGTCGTGATCCAAAAGAGCTTGGAAAAAGGTTTTGAAGCCGGCTTCATTAATGACATATCTAATGTCTTGGGATAGCACTATCCACCTTTGCCTCAGTAGCTAAAGAATACCCTGGCTCTTGAGATTCTACAATTAATAGCAATACCCCACATGAGAAATATATAAATATATATATATATATAATAAAAAACAACAACAACAACAAAACGAAGCGTTGCCAATCATCATGGTATCCATAAAAATACCTTGTTCCAAAAATTCTTACTTAAAATCCCAACAAACAAATAAAGATGCCCTTCACAAAAATTAGCCACACCCAAATGCCATTTCACAGATTTAAATTCTACAACATCCTAAAATTACCCCAATCAATCAAAAAAAAAAAAAAATTCCTTCATCTCCATAAACTCACTCAACAATGACCCAAACATATATCCAACCCAAAGAAAAAAAAAATTCCATACCCATGAAAAATAATGCACAAACATCTACACCAAAAATTTCCATGCCCATAAAAAATGAACTTACCCAATCTTGTCTACACACCAAATTCCCATAATCAATTAAAATTTAATTTGTCCAACAATGTTCAAAACCACATCCAATACAAAGTTCAACCAATGACCAACATTGTCCAAACTTGACAATACCAAACAACTTAACAATCCAAAAATTGCCCAAAAAAAAGAAATCAACATGTCCAGACAACAATTTCCATCCAAATCATACAATATCCTAGAACTCCAACAAGAGCAAATAACAACCAACAATGACAATGCCTCACCATAAATTTGCCAATCAAACAAGAAATCAACAAATTAACTAACGAAAACAAAAAATGAGCTCACCTTGAAATCTTTGTTGGATGGGTGTGGAGCAAGAGTGCTTATGTTTGGAAGAAGTCCCTCCATATCATTCCATTCTATGGATGGACTTTACTTCTTCCCATGAAATGTAAGGAATTTGGGTGGTCCAAGAGAAATTGCCATGGAAGTTGGGTGATGAAGAATAGAAAATGGGTTTCAAAAAATGGGTTTTTCAAAGATGCTCAAAAACTCAAAGATATGAAGAAATATTCAAAGGGATGATAGAAATCAAGTTTAAAAGCTTGGAGAAGTGGTTTTCTAAGCAAGAAATGGTGTAGAAGAAGAGAAAGTGCAAGGGCAAGAAAGCTTGGAATAGTAACAATGGAGGAAGAGGAAGAAAGAAGAAGAAGAAGTGGAAAAAAAAGATGATGAAGTGGAACAAAAGGGGACCAAAAATTTCGCCCCCCCTCCCCCCCGGTCACATGAATTGCTGAGTCAACTTATGTTTGACTTAGTTGACTAGGTTAAAACTTGAGTTAACTCGCAAAAAATAAAATAAAATAAAATAAAAAAAGAAGAAGAAGAGGGAAGCAAAGAGAAGTAAATAAAAAGAAGAGATTTTACAAGAAAAAAAATAATTTCACAAAGATAAAATTGATTACTTTCGATGAAACAAAAGGAATGAAAAATTCCCTAAATTAAGTGGATAAGGTCTCAATCATCAAAATTCTAATTTGAATTTGAATTTTTACTACTTTCCAGATTGAGCGGATATAGTTCTCTGTGGCCTCCAGATTTTCAAATTGAGTGGATATAGCTTTCAGTCGCCCCAAGATTTTCAAACTGAGCAGATACAATTCTCAGTCACCTCAAGATTTTCAGATTGAGCAGATACAGTTCTCAGTCGTCTCTAGATTTCCAGATTAAGCAGATATAGTTCTCAGTTGCCTCCAAATTTTTAGATTGAGCGAATTTAGTTCTCAGTCATCCACCAGATTGAGCGAATATAATTCTCAGTCTCTCCCAGATTTCTAAATTGAGCGGATATAGTTCTCAGCCACCTCCAGATTGAGCAGATATAGTTCTCAGTCACCTCCAAATTACCAGATTGAGCAAATATAGTTCTTAGTCACCACAAGATTTTAAGATTGAGTGGATATAAGTCTCAATCATCCACTAGATTGAGCGGATACAGTTCTCAGTCGCTCCCAGATTTCCAAATTGAGCAAATATAGTTCTCATCCATCTACCAGATTGAGCAGATACAATTCTCAATCGCCTCCAGATTACTAGTTGAGTGGATATAATTCTTAGTCATTTACCAGATTAAGCAGATATAGTTCTCAATCATCCATTGGATTGAGCGAATATAGTTCTTAGTCGCTCCCAGATTTCCAAATTAAGCGGATATAGATCTCAGTCATCCACCAGATTGAACGGATATAGTTCTCAGTCGCCTCCAAGATTTTCAAATTGAGCGGATATAATTCTCAGTCATCTCAAGATTTCCAAATCGAGTGAATACAGTTCTCGATCACCTCAATTATGTAAGGTTGAATTCGATCAACCATCTTGTTGGCTTTATTTCGTGCCAAATTTGCTTCTAATTTAGCAATTAGTAACCCTGTGTTTAGGTGGGAATCATGTAAGGGTAGTGTGTGAGAGAGTGCGAAGAAATGCTCAAGACTGTGTAGTGAAGTAGCGACTCGCGGCTAGATCTCGCAGTTGACTCACGGCTTGCAAGCCGCCAGAAGATGCACACGAGTGAAGCACGCAAAGAAGCTGAACCATTATGCCTGTTGTAGCACTATAGGACAAAAAGTCCAGACTGGCTATTCAGTTAGCTTACGGCTTGAACTCGCGACTCAGTCAAGTCGTAAGGCCAAGTCGCCAGTCCACTCTATTATGGAAAAACTAACTCTTCGCATTCCTTTCTCACTCCAGTATAAATACCCCTTATACCCATGAAATATTGAGAGCTTCCAGAGAGAATTTTGAGAGAGAAACCCTAGAGAAAAACAAGATTGACTCATCCACAATCTTTACATAGTGACTCTTCAAATTCCTCAACTCTCACCCTCTCCATTGTTACATCCTTGACAGGTACATTAGCCAAAACCTTTTCTCACCATACCCATATCTGTGAGAAGGCTATTTGGTGCTTGGGAAGCAATTAGGAAGGGACCAATTGATATTGGTTGACGCTATGGGTTATAGCGAAATCCGATAAGTTAAAGAAGACAAAGGTTTGGCGTAATCTCGTTGGAGCAAGAAGCTTGGAGGGCTTAGGTACACTGGGTAGATTAGGCTTGGAGGGTCTTCTGCTATTCATGTATCCCAACTTCATTCTTTAGTAGATTATTTATCGCTTAGAGGGTGGCGGAGAGGTTTTACGCCTAGGGTTTCGTTTTCCTCTTCGATAACACATCGTTGTGTTATCCTTGTATTTGCATCTCTCTTCCCTTAATCTTTGCCATTTAATTTCTGCTGTGGATGTGATTTTATTTGTTTTAGATTATGTTATCTATTCTGTTTTAGCTTATTTACATTTTCCGCACATACATTGTTTGTTGATAAGCTTGAATTGATAATTTTTAATTTGGGGATCTAAACGTTCAAGGGTGTTTTACACACATTTTGAAAATTCAATTTCAAATCGGGTGAATACAGTTCTTAATTACCTCATCAGCATTCAAGATTCTATCCAAGTTCATCAATTATCAAGTAGGTTAGATGTCTACACTTCTCATGTTCTTTGTAAGACAATAAAACACTAGTTCTACTTCTCAAGGTTCTAGGTTCTAGGCTAGGAAATCTTTTAAAAATCAACCTTGATTAAATCATGGTTGCTAAAATCAATGTCTTTGTTTTACATTGACATTCACTTTTCAAGCTCTGTCAATGAGGAGCATTCTGTAGACACTTAATTTTGCACCCATAATTTAATCTTGGAAGATGATTGAAAAGACCATTCCAAGTACCCAAATAATCATAGTTGCATTTCATGAATTATATCATTCATCAAATATCATAAAAATGATCTTAAAACTCTAACGATCATGATGATATGCCCGATTTCCAAATCGAACCATTGGATTGAAAGATATCACAAGATCAAGTTTCACGGTCTACATGCATCTTATGTGGGTGAAGCTAATCACGTGTGATTAATTGAAATTAATTCTGATTGATCAAAAATTAAAATTAATTGAATAATTTAGGTGATTGGTTGTTGGATTTTATCAAAGGTAAGCTTGGTTACATAGGAATAAAATGGATAATCAAATAAAAAGGGAATTGTTGATAAATAAGTCTTTTTAGAATATTTATCTATTAGATAATTATTATTCTAAGGACCTATTTATCAAAATAAAAGGGATTTATTTTGGAATACAAGTTGAAAATACAACCAAGTACAATTTCCAGCTTAGAAAACCCCTAAAAAAGAGTCCAGATCGAACCAAAAGGTGAGGATGGGCTCGGCACTCTTAGAGTGCAGATCAACACATGGCAAGTGCCGATCAGGACTTCCATAGTGCCAATTGACATAGCTCAAAGGCCCGGCCCAAAAATGATCAAATCAAGCCAAAACACATCCAGATCGATTTTTTAAGGGATAAAAATTTGACCTAATTTGTATATGATCAAACCTAGCTTATTTTCTAAGAAACAAACCTCTATAAATGGGGAATTAAAATAAAAAATAAGGCCCCTCTCTCTCCCCTTACGTTGAAGAAATCTTTAGGAATTTTTATTCTGTTAAGTAGCTCTTATTTTAGATCTTTAAAAAAATTTATTCTCCTTGATTTCTAAAGTAATTCTCTACTTTTGGAATAAGTTCATGTAGATAAGTTTCCATCTCTTTATTTACACATTCATATAACTGATTCAATTCTCCATGCTCTTAACATGTTCTTCCTTTTGTTTGCCTTGATTCTCTTTTGGTTATATGATGTATGTCTGTTTATGCATATGTGTTGTTTTTCATATAGTTATGGGATGCATATGATTAAATCCTAAATCGGTTGCTTTATGCAAAACAAAATCAAATCTGAATTATTTTTCAAAACTCCATTGTTTTCTTAAACCAAAAATTAGATCTGAATTATTTTTCAAAACTCCATTGTTTTCTTAAAACAAAATCAAATCTGAATTATTTTTCAAAACTCCATTGTCTTCTTAACCAAAAATCAAATCTGAATTATTTTTCAAAACTCCATTGTATTCTAAAAAAGAAAATTAGATCTGAATTATTTTTCAAAACTTCATTGTTTTCTTAAACCAAAAATCATATCTGAATTATTTTTCCGAACTTCGTAGTTTTCTTAAACCAAAAATCAAATTTGAAATTATTTTTTTAAACCTCCCTTCCTTTCCAAAACCATAAATCAAATCTGAATTTTATTCTAAAAATTCATTCTTTTCACTTTGAAAAATCATATCTACAATTTCTTTTAAACCCATTTGTTAGGACATATGTGATTTGATGTTAGGAACATATGTCAATTTAGAATTGGCTAATCCTTTGACAAAACGAACTTTACTTGTAATTGGGTAGATCTAGGATGTGTTTAATCCTTTAAGAAACAAGGTTTCAAGTTCAAGTGTTGAAGCCATGCAAGTCTGTCCAAGAAACAAGTGAGAAAGTGCTGGATTTTAAAGCTCGACAGCTAGCATCTATCGAGGTTTAAAAAGCTGCTGAAGCCCAAAGCTCGATAGCTAGCTGGATAGATACCCTATCTATCGAGGTTTATGAAATTTAGTTTTTCAGAGCTGATTTCACTTTAATCCGTGAGTATATGTTTAGAATTTCTTCTCTCACAACCCTAAACATATATAAGGATTATTTTAAAGACCGTCAAAGGTTGCGCAAGTGAAAAGAAAAGTTGTATTCATGCAAATTGTGACCAGAGATAGAATTTCCCTTAGTTCATCTTTCTTTTGAAGAAGCTACTATGTTTGTAAACCTTAGGGTTTTGTGACCATGGAGCATCGTGATCTTCTTCGTGTGATGAACTGAAGAACTTTGCAACCAACTTCTTTCACAAGTTGGTTCTATTGGTTAGTCACATATTGGGAGCCGTGCATTGAAAATGAGAGATTGTCACTATAGAACAAGTCTAATTAGGTATTGGGATTCTTTTACTTGTAACCGCTTGTTTTGATAATAGTGGATTCTCAGGAGTGGTGACCTTAAAATCATCCGGTGGAGTTTTTACCGTGTAGGTTTTTCCCATTTGTAAACAAATCACCATTGATGGTTTTTAGACCCCTTAAAAACATAGTAGTATTAACCTAGGTAATTAGCCAAGTTGTTACTTAGTCCAATTTAACAAATACTAGGTTATCACAATCAAAAAAATCATATCATGCAAAGCAGCGGAAAGATAAATAACACAAAGATATGATCACCTAGGAAACCAAACCGATAAAAGCCTGGGAAGGATTTGACCTAGCTATCCTTAAGGTAAACTTGAATCCACTATCTTGAAAGAATCGAAGTTCATACAATAAGACTTACAAGCCCCCACGCTCGACTTCTTATTGCTACCCACCAGTAGAACTTATTGACACGACAACGTGCAAGTTCCGAATCCACGGACTCCTTCTTTCTTGGATTCACCACCAGATACAAGCACACCCGCTTGTGTTTCTTTAAGCTTCAATGGCAGCAACTGAGTTGATCATCAAGATGTAGATAATATCTCCTCCTCGAAAACCCTAAGTTTGTGTAAAGGAAAACTCCTCTAGATCTCACAAAAGGTTTACACAAACAGCAATATGAGCAACACTAAAACCTGGCTAGGGTTTTCCTTTTATACTTAGGACAAATTAGAAAACCCTAAATGTTTTAAAAAACCTAGGGCTGAGTTGGAAATCTGCAGAAAAATGCATTTTGCCCGAGATTCGATCGATCGAGCCCAAGCTTCGATCGATCGAGCCAAGCCGAAATGCACAGTAACTTCTGCATTAGCTCGATTCCAACTTTACATAAAAGATACAACTTTGAGCAAGTCTAAACACAACTAAACATATTTTTTTGATCATGGTTTGCCAACAATACACATTAAAATTCTAAATACATAAAAACCTAAGTCTTTAGAACCTAACAACCGTGTCAATTTAATTTCCACTGCACTTTAGTTAATTGGTGATTTGTTTGTGCTACCACGCGATTTGCATGTTAATTGAATTAATTAATTAACTTGGCTAAATCAATTGGTTAATTTATCACAAGGGATTAATACATTCTTGGCCTATCGCTATTATGTTTCTTCATTAAACAATCAAATTTGGATTTTCCTTTTGGAGATTCATTCTGTTCTTTAATTAAGAAATCAGATTTAGGAACTCTTTTTTTTTAAAAAATCCATTCCTTGTTATTTTCAAAAATCAAATCTGAATTTTTTTATCAAAAAATTCATTTTGCTTAATTTGAACTTCTCTTAAAAATCCTTTTCCCTTAAGTAAAATTTAGATGTGATTTCTCCTTGCATAAATGCAACAAATCTGGTATTTTGCACATTAACCAACTTTAGACCTAGGAATATTGACACCAAAATTTGCATGTCATTTTTAATGGGTATTTAAAAGGTCATTTAAAGTCTAGATGACCAGACTCTGTTTGGGAAAGAAGAGTGCCTAACACCTTCCCATCCAGTAACCTAGCCCCCGAACATTAAAATCTTAGGTTGGTGGATTTAGTGTCTTATTTTATTTTGGGTAGATTGTAACTAGGAAACAAGGCTTTGTATTTTTTTTTCACACTAAATTGTAATTAGGAATCAAAAGCAATGTAAAGTTCTTTCTACCAAGATGTAATTATTTTCAATTAATGGGAATGCATACTATTCAAGATGTATTATAGTTTGTAAAGTTTTCTTATTTCTCTTATAAAATAAGTGGCGACTCCATATGATTCTGAAAAGGGAAGGTGCCAATGCCTACACCCTTTTCTAAAAGCACCCAAGTTTTCCCCGTCTCTCACACATACATTGTAAGATGCTAGAAAGGATGAGAGAACTAAACTCAAGGAGCTTCTTCCAATCACATCTATGCCCCAGATTGAGAAAGGCCATGGAGAGGTCATGCTATATAACTCACTAGGCAGAATATGGTTCAAATTTGCATGTGTTTGGCAATCATGGAAACTTTTCACAAAATCCACACAATCGGTCTCCATCTCATTCTAATAGTACTCCATTCTTACAATCTTCTTTGCTAACATCCTCCCATTCATGTGGGGCCACATATCCCTTGATGAAATTCCTCCATTAATTTTTCAGCTTCTTCTTCCTTTAGACAACTGATAGGCCAAGAATATATTGACCCCTTGCGATAAATTCACCAATTGATTTAGCCAAGTTAATTAATTAATTCAATTATCATGCAAAACGCATGATAGCACAAAAAAATAACCAATTAAGTAAGTGTATGTTTGGGAAGCGCGTTTTGCGCTTCCCTTGTCCTGCATTTGCGTGTTTTTTTTTTTTTCCAATGCCTCTTGCACTGTTTATGGGACATGAACAGTGCATTTAGGCATGTGAACAATGCAACACACGTGAACAGTAAATTTTTTATTATTTTCAATTTTCAACAAAATAAGTAGTATCCAAACAGATCCTAAATGCAGCGAAAATTAAACCCTTATCCCAATACCCAATTGGACTTGTTCTATAGTGATAATCTCTCCCTTTCAATGCATGGCTCCCAGTAAGTGACTAACCAATAGATGCACGAATCCCAATACATGACTCAATCACCAACTTGAGAAAGATGTTGGCTGCAAAGTTTTTCAGTTCATCACATGATGAAGATCACGAAACTCCTTGGTCACAAAACCATACGGTGTACAAACACAGCAGCTTCTTCAAGAGAAAGATGAATTAGGGCAAATTTTGTCTCCGGTCACAATTTGCATGAACAAAACTTTGCTTCACACTTGCGCAACCTTTGACAGCCCTTAAAATAATCCTTATATATGTTTAGGGTTGTGAGAAAAGAAAGCCCAAACATATACACACGGATTGGATGAAAATCAGAGCTGAAATCTGTTTTTCATAAACCTCGATAAATAGCTTATCTATCGAGCTAGCTGTCGAGCATCGGGCTTCAGTAGCTTATAAACCTCAATAGATACTAGTTGTCGAGCTAGCTGTCAAGATTTAAAATCCAACACATCTTCACTTGTTTCTTGGATAGACTTGCATGCCTTTAACACTTGAACTTAAAATCTTGTTTCTTGAAGTATTAAACACATCGTTGATCTACCTAATTACAAGTAAAGTGCGTTTTGTCAAAGGATTAGCCAATTACATAAAATATTGAAATATATTCCTAACATGATTCACATATGTCCTAACAATCTCCTCCTTTGGCAATTCGTGACAAAACCACAACAAACAAATGAACATATGAGAGAAGTCATAAATCACTCAACTCATACTAACTTGTTGAATACAATAAAATCTATCCTAACCCAAACTCTTGAAAAACTTTGCAAGAAGAGAGTTTTTGGTAAGAAGACTTTGACAACCTGTATTTCTGAAACACTTTAAACAAAACTCATCAAGGCATCTTAGTGTGAAACAGAAATATAAGATTGCATACATTAAATAAGAAACTTGTGCATAAAGAGAGAGAAGAAATAACACATGTAAAGATAGATGAAAGAAAGTAATAAGAACCTCAATATATATATCAACATAAGTGCAAGGTTTGCTGTCACTAAGTGGTCATAAGACCGATGTATAGAAATAATGTATCTAAAATGAAATGAAAAAGAAAAGATACAGAAAGTCCTCACTACATCCCTCATAAACACTCCCCTTATCACAAAAATCTCCTATGCTAACCCTCCCCACGTATGACTACTCTCATATCAAAACTACTCTCTTTTTTTTGTCACGAGTGACAAAGGGTAAGTACATCAAGTAAACATCTCAGCATCATTGGGCGAGCTAACACCATCGTCCTCATTAGCACCTCCTTTGTCAGAGCCGTCATCACTCTTAACCTCAGAAGCCGATGGAGATGGAGAAGAAGCAACAGTGAAACCACCCATGATAGCCTGTCGTCGTCCGATATGACCAACACGAGTGTTCACTTGACAAAACTCATCACTGAGAGTGTCAAGGCAAGCATCCATGTGCACAAGTTGTGCCATGATGGCCTCAAGTGTCACTCCACCCGAGAAGATGAAGGAGCGGAGGTGGATGGAGCAGTAGAAGCTGAAGGAGTCGCCGTCTCTGTTCGGGGCCGCCTCGATCTGAGCTGTGCCTTGCTCCGTCGAACGGTAGCTATATCTATGGCACACATCACCGAAAAGTAAGGAAACTTGCGAAAGGAGATAGAAAAATGGTAGAGGATCTGCATGATAGCCGAAGGAAAAATGAGCTTATCATGAGTCATCGTATCCCTATAAACATCTATAAAGGATAGAATGAAGTGAGAAGGGAAGTCAATAGAGACATCATCTAAAAGGGATAACAAAAATCGAGCATGAGACTCTGTAATGGAGTAATAGTAAGACAAAGGATGAAGAATAAATGTCATCACCATGTTAAGGAATCTCGGACCTTTTGCAAAGCCCGAGCAATGGGTGTTTTGATGGTCACCCCAAGAAGAAGATGTCTCATAGAGGAGAGACGAGAGTTTGTCTTTGGACACAGTCCACAAACGAGCACAACTAGGGTAGTCAGGATGCGTTACCCTAGGAACGTGTAGTACCTCGGATACAATATCTGAGGTAACTACTATGCGCATACCTCGAACGCAAGTGAAGAAATGAGGTACAGAAGTGTCGATTCTGTGCATATTGAAGTAAAACTCCTGTATGATCACAGAGGGACAAGTGATCGGGATGTCACATAGTGACCCCCAACCCCTACTGTGAATGACAGTGGGTAGTTCAGTATCGGAAAAATCCAATAAGATTACTTGGCGTTCCGAATGAATGCCTCGTCGACAAAAGTTCTCCGAAAAGTCCTTTCGGGCTTTATCATCATGGAACCGTACATGAGAAGGTGTAGGGTCAGAAGAAGAAGTGGATGCCCCAGAACGAAGAGGGTTCTAGGACGGAGTGGATTTTCATTTAGGTGCCATGATGCAACTAACCGATAGAAAAAGAGAGGGAGAAAGACGGACACGCAGAAAAGTAACAAACACATTAATATATAGGAATATAAAGAAATGAAGGTACGTATGCATGAAAATGCATGAACATGTGACATGCAAACAAAAAAACTATCATAGGCTCAGCCCAATCCAAACCTAACAACACACAACAATTCAACATATATAGCATACATCTATAATGCATGAAAATATAGTTAAAATGTTCATGAAATGCAACGCATGATGATTTTAAATCATTGAAACAAAAACCCATCCCAAAACTTTATCAAAAACTCAAAAGTTTTGAAAAAAATCTCAAATGCATGATAAAGAGGGAGAAAACATCATACCAGATGAAGAACACGAATATTGAGACCGAAAAAAGAAGTGAGGAAGATGAAAAGATTGAGTTTCGGGTGTTTGGGAGAAGGAGAGATACTTTTCTGTCGAGAAAGATCGGGGAGAAATGGGACAGAAATCACGTGGATCCTATTTATAGGAGATCTCAGTTTCTCGATGGATCGAGAGGTATCGAGAATTAAAAACACGTGTTTTATCTGTTGAAGAGATGTCCAGAATTTGTCGAGAGCTGTCCACAGTTAAAGGATCTCAATGGATCGAGGTAGCTATCGAGCATCTATTGAGCATCCAAAAAGTTTCTTGATGGATCAAAGTAGCTATCGAGAAGCTGTCAAGAATGCGATAAAAAGTAGCTGAAGCGTCTTGATAGATAGCCTAGCTATAGAGAGGTGTCCAGTAACTGTCGAGATTGCCTAAAAACAGTTTTTCAAGAAGAGAAAAACACAGACATTAATGCTATCACGCATGCTATACAACCAAAGATCCAAGCAACATTTTAAGCTCTCAAAACCATCTTTTAACAAGAAAAATGTCAAGCACATAGATCCAAAACACACACACACACACTAAATAATTTTCTATTTCAAAAACAAGTTAAGACAGTTTAGTGAGTATACATTAACACATGTATTCCTTGTGATAGCCAAATCACATTGTACCTACACATGTATCAAAGGTAGCAAAGAATATTGCATGTTATGTGTGAAAAACATTGCAAGATTGGATTAGTGTCTATATGTTATGACGATTTGAGATATGAGAAAAATCACTTTAACTCACACACAATCATAACTGTTTGATGGGGACTATCACCTTAACTGTTTGATGGGGACTATCACCTTCGAGATACATCCTATAACTCCCACTTCTCCTAGAATACACGTTTGCAATTATGTATAAAGCATTTTGATTCTTTTTGCTTTTTGTTGTTCTTTGCATTCTTTTTTCTTTTAAGCAAACCATGCATGGGCATATAAGAGATAGAAAAGAAATATCCAATGATGTTAAGCATTTAACATTTCACTTTTGCTATGCCGAAGCATATAAATGTCATTTCATGATGGGCAAGCAACAATGGTGAGATGGTTATTTATGCCTTTCTCTTAGGATTTTCTAGTCCTTCCCATCAAAAGGAGTGATACGAGTGTTAAGTACAAGAGATTACTTAATCTTATTCATCACAAACATGAGCCACAATGCTCACTTGCTTAGTTGTGCATAAAGATGCTCATCTAAGCTATAAATGATACAAAGTTTAGAAAATTTTGTTTCAATGGCCATCCAAGGTAGACAAGTACCAATGTACACAGGAGATTCTAGCCTTTTGCCCTTAATTTTTAAAAAATTTAGCAACATGCCCCTCTTTCGAAACTATATAGGGATATGCCCCTGTTTCGATACTCGATTACCTTAAAATCGAGTTTCAATGAAATACTCGATTCATAGAAAATCGAGTTATGCCGAATAAAACTAAAAAAAAAAAAAAAAAAAAAAAAAAAAAAAAAAAAAAGCATGGAACTCGATTTTAGGGAAGTCAAGTTCCAAAACGCTGCTATAGGGCTTAAAAACGTCACTATAGGGCTTAAAAACGCCACTATAGGGCACCCGGAATATGGGCCAATCACACTTATAAAAAATTTGCAGGAAAACACCGCTATAGGGCTTTAAAACGTCACTATAGGGCTTAAAAACGCCACTATAGGGCTCCCTGAATATAGGGCAGTCACACTTATAAAAAAAAATTTTGCACGGAACTCGATTTCCTGAAACTCGAGTTCCATGGAAATTTTTTTTTTTTTTTTTTTTTTAAAGTTTGATTGGCATAACTCGATTTTCTACAAATCGAGTATTTAATTGAACTCGATTTTAGGATAATCGAGTATCGAAACAGGGGCACGCTCCTATATAGTTTGCAAACAGGGGCATATTGCTAATTTTTTTTTTAAATTAGGGGTAAAATGCCAGAATCCTCAATGTACACGAACACACACTGTTTTTGTATATTTTTTATTTTTGATTTTTTTATTATTTTATATGAAAAACAAAATAGAGCAAAACTAAAAAGTAGACAAACAAAAACATGTTAAACAAAGCAATGCATAAAACTAGATGCAAATGCATAAGGAAGGAGGAGGAGAAGAAGAGATCAATCCATGGAGATAACACCAATGTTTTGGCGAAGGAATTCAAACTGTTTTCTATCAAGAGGTTTGCTGAACAAGTGAGCCTTCTGATCATCAGTGTGAATGAACTCAAGAGCAAAAGTACCATCTTCAACAAGCTCCCGAATGATGTCGAATCTCTATGTGCTTAGTTTGAGAATGTTGAATCGGATTCTTAGAGATGTTAATGGCACTGGTGTTGTCACAGTAGATGGTGAGATGCTATTGACAAATACCGTAATCATGGAGAACCTTTTACATCCATAGAAGTTGGGTGCAACAGCTACTGGTAGCGATGTACTCAGCTTCTGCAGTGGATAATGAGATGGAATTCTACTTTTTGCTCATCTAGGAGATAATTATTACCCACATAGAAAAAACCCCTGAAGTTCTCTTTTGGTCATTAGCATTTCCTGCCCAATTTGCGTCAAAGTACCCAGCTAAGACATCATTTGTGTCCTTGCTATACCACACACCAAAATCGACAGTGGTTTTGACATACTTTATGATTCTTTTCAAAGAAATCATATGAGACTCTTTGGGATTAGCCTAATATCTAGCACACACTCCAACATTGTAACTAATGTCAGATCTACTAGCAGTAAGGTAAAGAAGACTACCTATTATGCTTATATAAAGAGATGAATCTACACTTTTACCTAACAAGTCAACAGTGAGTTTAACATTTGGGCTCATAGGAGTTCTAACAGAGCTAGCAGATTCCAAACCAAACTTTTTCACAAGATTTCTCGCATATTTAGATTAAGATAGGAATATACCTGAATCTTGTTGACGAATCTACAAGCCCAGGAAGTGAGTTAGCTCTCTAATCATGCTCATCTCGAACTCGCCCTGCATGAGTTTTGAAAAACTATGAGCAAGTTCATCCTTAGTCGACCCAAAGATAATATCATCAACATAGACTTGAGCAACTATCAACTCGCCATCTTCCCTTCTTATGATGAGAGTTTGATCAGCTTTTCCTCTTGTGAACCCATGTGATACCAAGTATTGTGTGAGCCGATCATACCAAGCTCTAAGGGCTTGCTTTAAACCATAAAGTGCCTTTTTGAGGTACAACACATGATCCGAAAAGTGTGAATTAATGAATCATTTTGGTTGAGCCACATATACATCTTCTTTAAGGAATCCATTCAAGAAAGTAGTCTTTACATTCATTTGGTAAAGCTTGAACTTCAAGTGGCATGCTAGGGCTAGGAGAATTCTGATGGACTCCATACGGGCTACTGGAGCAAATGTCTCATCATAGTCTACTCCTTCCATTTGAGAATATCCTTAAACTACAAGACGAGCCTTGTTACGAATCACATTACCCTCTTCATCAGTCTTATTGCGAAATATCCACTTTGTGCCGATGATGTGCACACCCTTCGGTCTAGGTACTGAGTCTAGACATCATTCCTCTAAAACTGAAGCAGTTCATCATGCATAACTTCAACCTAGCTTTCATCTTGAAGAACTTCCTCAACTTTAGTGGGTTCAATCTATGACAAGTAATAAGAATAAAACACAAAGTTAGCAATGCATTTATCAACTATACGCTTCCTTAGTGTAAGTTCATTCATGTTTCCCACAATAACTTTAGGAAGATGATTCAATTTGATCTTGGATGAAGGTCCTTTCTCTTCATGGGATTCAGAATCAAATGAAGTAAATATATCTGTTGAATCTTCTACAACACTTGGAGTACCAGGAGTACTTGGAGATCCGGGCTCTTGTTCAACAATTTCCTGAACTTCCCTGGGTTCAGGAGGAAGAATCTCTTAGGGGATTTCCTCATTAAATTTCTCAAAACCAGAATCTGAAGATTCATTAATAACAACATTCACTGTTTCCATTACCTTCATGGTTCTTTTGTTGTAGACAAGTCTGCGTGCGCATAATCAAGCCTGCGTGCACAGGCAAGATTATGTGTATGCAAGTTCTTGCCCAAAAAACCCTTAAAGCACAACCAGGCTTAAAACACTAAATCTAACACCCTATAACACCTAACATGCGTTTTAAACATATAAAAATGTAAACTTAGACTAGAAAAACATATCAAAACATGTTATAACAAGAAAACAAGACAAATAGAAGAATTAAAAGCATAAAAAGGAAAGAAGAGGAAAAAGCAAAGTTTGAACTAATACCTCAAAGAAAAGCTCTTCAAGCTTGATTTTGACCAATCCCCTCAATCAAGTCTATTCACAAACCAATAAGAAAGTGGTTAGCAATGTTAAACTAAAAGGAATGGGGCCAGAAAAGGTCTCAATCAAACAAAATTGACTTGAGGGTGTTTTGTAAAATATACCATGTAAGACTTTATATAGTGGAAAAAACGGGGGTTGGAATGGCTCTCAGATGATGTGGGATTCATTCCAAACCTCAGCCATTGTTGCAGAAAACTTGCTTTCCTTATGCTTCTAAAACCCTAGCTACGTACACGTGCTTCAGCCCGCATACGCAAGGCACGACCCACGTACGCAGGCCGAAGGCCACTTTGGTCATTTTATTTTCAAAAATAGATTTTTGCTCGTTTAAAATGTTATATTTTCCATATCAATACTCCTCAAGTCAATTTGATATTTGATTGGGCTCTAAACTGGCCTTAGGCCTTAGAGTTCAGGCATCATTGAGAAACGAGGGCTCAAGTCGTAAGGGATACAAAATGCAGTGTCTACAGATGCCCCTCTTTTGGTTTATGAGCTTCGCTGATGGAATTAAAAGAATAAGAAACAAAACATTTTGTTTCTAAGTATGGCTCTGGCCCAACCCACACACACAACACACATCACGCATACATGGGGCGAGGTGTAACTTCGGAGAGCTGCGTGGGATTTGTATGTTCGAAGTCCCCCATTTTTTGCTCAGGAAAAGAGCAACGATAGGTTCATTATCCCAGAACTTGTTTTGCCACTTGGAAGCAAATGGCGAGTGACTTACTATCCTAGAGTCACTTAAGAAAAAGAAAAATAGACAAGGGCACTCTTCAAGCTAACCCAACAAAAAACAAAAGGATACAGTCTTTGTGGTGTCCATTTAGGGCTCTTGCCTCAAACTTCTCTGGGTGACTCTCTCCTTGTCTTCTTCACTTCTTTCTCTACCTTTTCTGGTGAGGCTCTTCCCTCAGGTTGACCTTGGTCTCTTTCTCTATCTCTATCTCTATCTCTTCTTTTTTCTACCATGCCTACATGTTCAATTCCTAAAGGATATGCGCACGAGTAGTCTTGATTGTTGGATCCACTTAGGGTCGTGAAAACTCACTGAGGAGTAGGTATGTATGGGTAGGAATCTCTTGCCTCTTTCATGACTTACTTGGGGATGAGAAACTCGCTAAGGAGTAGTAGAAATGGACTCTCTGAGGAGTAGCATAACTTTTGTAGATGTGTGATCTACTGGGGAAGAATCTTCAGCTTTCTTCATGGCATGCTGAGGACTTTGAGGAAGATTCTTCTACTTCCGTACTAGGGATACTTTAGGTGTACTTGGTTCATTAGGGAAGAATCCTCTGCTTCCTCACTGGGGGATTTTTTTAAATATGCTTGGTGTGAGAGACCACAGGGGCGCTCTCAAAAAAGATATTCGGGTGCTTTGGGTATCTCTCTTTTTGGGTAAGTGTGTGTGGAGTCACCACTTATTTTTTATACAAAGAAATAAGAAAAAATAAATACAATTACATATCAAAAATACCTCAAATGTCATTAATAATAATAATAATAATAATAAAAAGAGTACAATTTTGGTAGCATAACCTTACAAGGCTTTGGCCCTAGTTACAATCTTTGCAAAAGTTACAAAGTTTTGATCCTAGTTACAATCTACCAAAACTAAAGACAAAACACAAATCTACAAACCAAAATCCAAAGTTCGGGAGCTAGGTTACGGAATGGGAAGGTGTTAGGCACCCATTTCACCCAGACAGAATCTGGTCTTCTAGACTCTAATGACCATTATATGTCCTTTTGAATAGGCACCCAACACATGTTACAAACACTTACTTGACAAAATTAATTTAAACAAATTTGTCTTATGAATATGACCCTATTCTCAAAGAAAAATCAGATTTGTTTTGTAATGGATAAAAAATAAAAATAAATAAATAAAAAGGAGATTCATATTCATATAAAACAAACTTTAACCTAGCTATTAATTCATTCTTCGAAATTCAAAATCTGCAGCTTTTTGTTTAAGAAGAAAATTATTTCAGAAAAATTTCGAGATCTGTATTTAATAAAAATACAAATTTGTTTTGTATGTTTGAAAAATTTTAGATCTATATTTAATAAAAAAACAAATCTGTTTTGACCAAAAAAGTTTTTAGATCTATATTTAATGAAAATATAGATCTATTTTTGACCAAAAAAATTTTAGATTTGTGTTTAATGGCAATACAAATCTGTTTTTACCAGAAAAATTTTCAGATCTGTATTTAATGAAAATACAGACCTGCTTTTTTTTTTAATTTTTGATTAATTGCAGATTTTGAAATTAAAGAAGAATTAAATCACAGCTATGTTAAAGACAATTCCAACTAAGCATAAAAACATGGCATACATGAATTGTGAACAAGACCATAATTAAATCAAACACATATTAATAAAAACCATGGAACAAACAACACAACATATCAAATAATCGGGAGGAAAAAAAAAAAAAAAACACACACACACACACACACACACACACACACACACATACACACAAGAAGAAATTAAATACCTACTTGCATGAATATTCCTTTCAATGGAAGAATACTTTAGAAATCAAAGAAATTTCCACCTCTTTGAGATCTAAAATATTTTACTTACAAAATAGAAGTTCTTAAAGACAAGGATTCCAGAACGTCTTAACGTAAGGAGAACTAAGAAGTCAAAAAAAGAAAGGCCAGAAAAGGGGTAGAAAGAAGGGTCCCTGAATGTTGGGAGACCTTCCCTATTTATAGAAAATAAGTGAGGTTTGCTTAAAAATTAAGTCCAATCAGCTTTAAAAATAAGGAAAAAAACGTATGAGGGAAAATCCTTAAAAAAAAAAAAAAAAAAAAAGATTTGGATAAGAGTAAGCTGATTTTTCAGATTAGAACAAGCTTTAGTATTTTGATCATATATTTTTTTCCAAAATTCTAATTAAGATGAAATTTTTACAGCTGAAGGGAAATTTGATTCTCTACAACCTTTCCAGAAATATCCTAGTCCAAATTTTGAGTTCTACTATGCCAAAAGTGCCTTGGAATGTGAATCTGAAATCTGCCACTTGATTAGAACGTTTTCGAAGTGTTTTCCAACTCTAAAACTATATTAGGAAGAATTTAAGAGTTATTTTCATGATAAACCTCATTTGAAAGTGATAATTAGGATTTTGAAAAAAATTATTTTGAATATATTTATCCTAAAAGCCTAATTATCTACAGTCTTTAAATACTATCAGCTTATTTGTTTTAATCCCATGCAACAAATCTCACTTTAAGAAAAATACTCCACCAATCACATAAATTCATTTAATTAATTTTAATCATTAACCAATAAAAATTAATTTCAATTAATCACATGTGATCGGCTTCACCCCATACAATGCATGCAAACAGTGAAAACTTGATCTCATGATATCTTTCAATCTAACGGTCTGATTTGGGAATCGGATATACCATTATGACCGTTAGAATCTCAATATCATTTTTATGATATGCAATGAATGAATTGATGGATGTAATGCAACTATGATTTTTTTGGGTATATGAATGGTCATCCTAGCCATCTTCCAAGATTAAATTATGGGTGTAAAATCGAGTGTCTACACTTAGGTCCATCAGGGAAGAATCTTTTGCGTTTGATAGGCCAAAAACGAATTTACCCCTTGTGATAAATTAACCAATTAATTTAGCCAAGTGAATTAATTAAGTTAATTGATCATGGAAACACGTGTTAGCACAAACAAATCACCAAAAAACTAATTATGCAGCCGAAAAATAAATAACACGGTGATTTGTTTACGAATGGGGAAAACCTAACGGCAAAAACCCCATCGGGTGATTTTCAGGTCACCACTCCCGAAATTCCACTATTATCACAATAGGCGGTTACAAGTAAAGGAATCTCAGTACCTTATACAAACCTACAGTTGAACCCTTACCCCAATACCCAATTAGACTTGTTTTGTAGTGACAATTTCCCTTTTCGATGCACAGCTCCCAAGTATGTGACTAACCAATGCGCGGATCTTAGTACTCGACTTCAATCACCAACTAGAGAAGGTTGTTGGCTACAAAGTTCTTTAGTTCATCCCAATGATGATGATCAAGAAGATGCTTGGTCACAAAACCCTACGGTGCACATACACAGCAACTTCTTCACAAGAATGATGAATTAGGGCAAAACTTTGTCTCCGGTTACAAATTGCTTGAGCAAACTTTGCTCAACACTGGTGCAACTTGTGTACCCTTTGACGGCCCTTAAAATAATCATTTTATATATCTAGGGTTAGAAGAAAAGAAGACCCAAACACATAATCATGGATTAGAGTCAAAACAAAACTGGAATTCTATTTTTCATAAAGCTCGACAGATAGCTGTCTGTCGAGGTGCTGTCGAGCAGCTGTCGAGCCACGGGGCTGGAACAGCTTCTTAAGCTCGATGGATAGCTAGCTGTTGAGCTAGCTGTTGAGCTAGCTGTCGAGATTTAATGAACAGCACTTCTTCAACTTGAATCTTGAATAAACTTGCATGTCTTCAACACTTGATCTTGAAACACAGTTTCTTGAAATATTAAACACATCCTAGATCTACCCAAATACAAGTAAAGTGCGTTTTGTCAAAGAATAAGCCAATTACATAAAATAGTGACATATGTTCCTAACAAGTAAATCACATATGACCTAACAGCCTCCTCCATGGGGATGATGTCCTAGATATGCTTGATCCACTTGGGAAGAATCTTTTGCTTCCTTACTGGGAATAGTGTTCTTGAGTTCATGTGATTTCCTGGATATAGTTTTGGGGTGTACATGCTTCAATGGGGGAAGAGTCTTCAGCTTCCTTTACTGCTCATTAGGGGGGTCCTTGGTGACTTTGTGCCTAATTGGGGCAATCATGAGTCTTTTTTTTTTTTGTTTTTTTTTTATTTTACTATTCATGACTAAACTACACGTAGTTTAGTGGTGAGGCCTAAACTACACGTAGTTTAGCCATTAGGTGTGTTCCCGCCTCTTCAATGGTATCCAACCGTTTCTTTTTCTTCATCATTCTCTTCATCCCCCTCATCCCTTCACATTTTTCATAACTCTTCAACTTCCTTTTTTTTTCTTTACAAAAATTTCCTTCTCCTCTCTTTTCCTCACGTCATCAAATTCTCTCATTCTCTCAAAACTCCTTCATTCTCTCATTTTCTCTCTAGACTCTCTTCATCTCCTTCAATGGCACCCAAGGCCAAGAAGACTTCCTACATCCTTTCCTCCAATGCATTTCTCCTCACCCACTAGACTTATGCATATGTAGCTTGGACTTATGCGTATGCAGCTCTGTTCTTGAGTATGCAGGTTTGTTCTTTAGGCTTTGCATACGTGGGTTCTGGCTTGCGTACGTGGGCCTTGACTCATGTATGTGAAACGCTTGGCAAAGGCCTTACTCTGCCCATTTTCACTTCTTTTTCAATTGTTTCACTTCTATATGCAATCCTAACACCCCTATTTGTCATTTTCGCACTTAAACATCACTGCATCCTTCTTTTTATCCTTATTCTTGCATCGAAAACATCATTTTTCATCATTTTCACTTGAATTGAGAATCTAATGTTATCTTCTTCATTTGCAGTCCTCATCCCCTTATGCTGGTAGGGGAAGCACCAATAAGGTGGTGAAGTGGTACAACCTCCATGTTCCCGAAACCAGGGCTTACATCCAGGAAGTAGGTTTCGAGCCTACCCTTAGCCTTCTACCATAAAAGTTTGCAAGTGATACTTTGGTGCAATGCCTTATCAATAGGTGGTGGGTATTACTTATACCTTCCATATTGCTGAGCGGGAGATAACGGTGACTCCCCATGACTTCCACCACATGACTAGCCTTAGCTTCGAAGGGCCATCATTAATTTGGATGGTGTGTTAGGCATCCAACTAGGTCTTGACATGTTAGGGAGGAAGTACTCCACCGAGACCATCTGTTACTTTGACTTGGTGTTGGATTACATGCTTCTCCCACAAAGGACTATAAAGGAGCGCGTTCGGATGGCTAGGGATTTTCTTCTCCATTTGTTGGGAGCTTATCTCTTCACTAATGGTCGGCAAACGATATCCTTAAGGTGGTTGACCCTCTTTCAAGACTTTGCAGATGCACAGAAGGCCAACTAGGGATAGGCATGTTTTGCCTATCTTTACTCTAACCTTAACACTCTTAGCCAGGGCACCTTGCGGCACCTTGTGGGGCCTTGGAAGCTCCTTGAGGTTAGTTCTCTTTTCATCTCTTGTATTTTCATTTGTAGCTTGTAGTCTTGCAAACCGTATCATCTTACAAACTATCATCTTGCAAACTATACCATTTTGTATCTAACCCGTGGCTTGTACTTCCTTTTGAAGCGGAGGATTGTTAGGTATTGCCTCATAACTTCAGGCACCAATCTAAATTTGAGGAAATTCCCTTGAGTGAGGGCCCACCTTGCTGGGTTAACTCAGGATAAGGTAAGTTTCCAGTTTTCATGCTTCTTCATGCATTTCCCTTAAGATAGTCTTCTTCTAACCTTATATCATTATAGGTCAACTAGACTCCATGGGCCGGCCAGCCCCTTCCTGCTTCTTCAATTTGGAAGCTATTGCCATCATTGCTTCGAAGATTACCCCACCCTTCGAAGGGGCGGGCTTAAGGGCACTCTACTTGGCAAAGAGGGTGCGGTGTCCACTGGTGGGTAGAGATGACCCACAGATTCTGATGGATCCTCCAGAGTTCATGCATGCCCTATACCCAATGGCCAATGTGAGTAAAACTTGTGGAGGAGTGGCACTCCTTACATTGAGTGGCTCCTTGATGGATTAGACTATGAAGAATTCAACATCACCCGCCTCATGCCTTCCCTTACTACTCAAGTATATGCCCGATCTCTTCTTCTACTTTTCCTTTTCCTTTACCTTGTTTGTCATGGCTTCTAAAGGTGGAAAACTGTAGTAGGAGGAGTTTGCTGCTGGTGAGCCAATTGATCCCCCATATCTCCCTTGGACAGTATATGCTTACAACCCTAATGGCTTTGCTCAAAAGTGCACCAAGCCCCGTAATCCCAATGTTATGGGATACCGCTTTCCTCCAAACACCTGGACGGTGAGTAAATCTTTTCCTTTGTCTTTTTTCTTCTTGCTATCTCTCCTTTTTTCTGATCACTAACCCTTTTTTCTTCGAATTGCAACCCACCATCCAAGAGTAAGAGGAGTTGGTATGGTTGGTTGGGAATCTCAAGCTGGAGATGACCAACTACTCAAGGAGCTTGTACGGTCCTGAAGGGGTGGCCTACCCGAGCAGTGATGGTGGTGATGATGATGATGATGGTGGTGGTGGTGGTGGCGGTGGTGGTGGTGAGGAGGATTCGTAGGCTACTCTTAGCTATCAACGAAGGAAGAGGCAACACTGTTGATTACCTGCAGTCAAGACACATAGGCATACAACACACATATTTCTTTCTTTTTGTTGCTTTTATTGTTTTTTATTTCTTTTAGCATCATTTGAATTCAGTTTGAGGCAAAGAGTTGTACTTAAGAACACCTTTTTAAATTTATGCTTTTAATTGAGACTAGTACTTAATTTACAAGATATATGGTTAATTGTATGTTTCCATACAATATTGCTTCTTTGATGCTTGAAATCTTGTGCTTGAAATATGCCTTAACTGATCCTTTAGGTCCTAGGAATGCCTTGGAATGGAAAAACCATGCTTAAAACAGGGGAGAATGAATTTTTACCAAGACCTGTGCGTACATGGGGATAGGCCTGCGTATGCAGCTTTGGCTTCACATACGCGGAGTTAACCTTGCATACGTGGGCCGTGAATCAAAGGAAACCCTAGCCGCCCCAATTAACTATAAAAGTAGCCATTTGGGTCCCAAAACCTTCACCAACATATTTTCAACTCAGAGAGCCCATTTCTGAGGTCCCCCAATTGCAAAAAACTCTCCACTCGATGTCTCGGCTTGGATTATGAGGCTTGGTCTTGATTTCAAGGATACCATCACCCCTTATGGTCTTTCTTATGTCTTTCCATACCATCAAATAAAGGTGAATGAGCCTCTTCTTTGTGATGTTGCCAACTATTTGGTCCCTACTTGGCATTTTTTCCGCTTCAATGGAGTAGAATTATGCCCCACTATCGAAGAATTTGGTGCCATCATGGGTGAATCAAAGATTGACGATCTCATCTTCCCTACCACGGGAGGGGATCTCCCCTCTTTCCTATAAGTTATGTTGGGCGTCCCTCTTGCTACGGCAAATAGGTGGTGCGTCTTTGGCAAACTCAACCTTAGCTTGGTTTTTGCACACTTTTCTGACTTGGACATTCCAGTAGATGAAAGGCCACATTCATACTTTCTTCGTGCCTTTTGCTTATGTGTTCTTGCAAGGTACTTCTTAGTCCAAAGGTCATATTGTGTGGACCTTCAGATGTGCATGGTGGTTTTTTAAGCTAAAGAGAGGTAACCTAGTGGGCTTGATCTTGGCAAAAATCCTCAATGATTTGGATGCCTTTCATAGGAAGGAAGCAAGCTTCTTTGCGAGAAGTCCTCTTCTTCTTCAAGTATAATCCCTAACTTTTGCCTAGGTTCTCAACTTAGCAGGATTTCTTTAATTTTGCATGGATTGCCTTTCAGTTTTCAACCCATTGAGTCACCTTATTTTGCCTTTCATTATTATTTATATTTTTTTCACTCATGCTCTCTCTTCTTCTTTTTTGCATTTCTTTTCTTCTTCTTTTTACTCCCTCCTCTCTCAAATATGGCTATAAGAGAGGCTTTGGTTGCTTCAACCTCCTATCGTACCCCCTAGCACATACCTCCCTAAGCATTTTAGGGACCATCGGCTTTATCAAAATGACATGAGCTTTGAGGCATACATGGAGCTTATAGGTCACATTAAGGAAACCGACATTCAATGGGTCGTGGAATGGTGACACATCTCAAGCATGGTTCACCGTTGCTGCAAGGACTATTGTGTGCCTTTAGTTGGACTTCGTTGCTACTCATATTACTCCACTTGTCGTATCTCAAGGCAAATTGGAGAGCGTCAAGAAGCTCCAAGTGGTGAAGATGTCATCCACATCGAGGCATTCACTAATAGGATCTTGGGTAGGCTTCGTGATGCTTGGCCATGTCGTAGGGTGACTAAAGGCATTGCTCCTCCTCAATACATCTATCCCACTGTGAAGTACAAGCAATGGTTGGAGGATGACATGAAGTGGATTCTGAGAGATGAGAAAGCTTAAATGAAGACTAGCAAGAAAGCAAGGAGGGCTGAGTGACCACCTTCATATGCCCCATATTTTACTTTTTTGTACTTTATGATTCTCAGGTTTTTGTTTTCGAATTTAATAAAGGATTTGAGTGTTCCAAATCTCCTATGAAAACAATCTTGTTACCTTTTAATTTGAGTAATAAGAGAATCACTTTTTATTATCTTTGCTTATTGTTATCTCATTCCTTTTTTTTTTCTTTTCTTTTTCCTTTGCCATGTAATTGTTTCCTATGATGTCCCTTCAGGAATTTTTGCCATGCCCATGGTCTTTTTCCCTAAATTTTTCTAGACTAGTCTTTCAGGTTTTCAATCTAGTGGGGTTCTTTTGGCTTAATTTTTGCCTAGGCCGCTCTTTCGAGTTTTCAACCTAGCAGGCTTTTTTCTTTTCTTTTCTTTTTTCTTTAAATGTTGTATTTCCAGTCTATCCATCTTAATTGGGTGAAGCATCTCTTCCCTATCCAAATCTGTGATCTTTGTAACACCTCCAGACATGATCTTCTTAATGATAAAAGGTCCAGACCACCTTCTCTTCATCTTCCCTCCTGGATCAAAAGTCTCATCTCTAAGCACATTTTGGACCAAATCCCCTTCTTTAAGGTTTCTTGGTTTCACTTTCTTGTTGAATGCTCTAGCAATCCTTTTTTGGTACCCTTGTGCATGATATTGTGCCCTAGCCCTCTTCTCATCTATCAAAGCCAATTGTTCATATCTTGCCTTAGCCTAATCCTCTTCTAGGACCTTGGTTTCCACCAATACCCTCAAAGATTGTATCTCCATCTCAATAGGAAACACTGCCTCACTACCATGAACCAAAGCGTAAGGTATTGCTGATAGGCCACAAACTGAATGACCCCTTGTGATAGAAATTAATTAATTAATTAGCCAAGTTATTAATTAATCAATTTATCATGCAAAGCGTGGTAGCACAAACAAATCACCAATAAACTAAATACGCAGCGGAAAATAAAAGACACGGTGATTTCTTTACGAATGGGGAAAACCTAACGGCAAAAACCCCATCGGGTGATTTTCAGGTCACCACTCCCGAAACTCCACTATTATCACAACAAGCGGTTACAAGTAAAGGAATCCAAGTACCTTACCAACCTACAGTTAAACCCTTACCCCAATACCCAATTGGACTTGTTCTGTAATGACAGTTCCCCTTTCAGATGCACGACTCCCAGTACGTGACTAACCAATTGCGCGGATCCTAGTACGCGACTTCAATCACCAACTAAGAAGGTTGTTGGTTGTAAAGTTCTTCAGTTCATCCACACGATGAAGATCAAGAAGATGATTGGTCATAAAACCCTAAGGTGCACATACACAACAACTTCTTCAAGAGAAAGAGATGAACTAGGGCAAGAGCTTCTTCTCCGGTCACAATTTGCTTGAACAAAGTTTACTCAAAGCTAGTGCAACTTGTGAACACTTTGACGGCCCTTAAATTGATCCTTTTATATATCTAGGTTTAGGAGAAAAGAAGGCCCAAAGACACATTCACGGATCTCAAAAAAATCATATTGAAATTATGAAAATCTTAAACCTCGACAGATAGCAGCTGTCGAGCAGGTGTCGAGCACACCGAATGAAGAACAGCTTCCTTAAACTCAATAGATGCAGCTGTCGAGACAGCTGTCGAGTTTTAATGATTTTGCACTCTTAACTTGTTTTCTTGAACAGACTTGAAAGCTTCAATACTTGATCTTGACACAAGGTTTCTTGAAGTATTTAAAACATCCTAAATCTACCCAAATACAAGTAAAGTGCGTTTTGTCAAAGGATAAGTCAATTACATAAAATCATGACATATGTTCTTAACAAGTGAAACACATATGTCCTAACAGTTTCCCCAGTCGATACACGGATAAAAGTTCTATAACCTCATAAGGCAAACGGAAGCTTCTTGGCCCAATCTTTGTATGTCACTACCATCTTAGCTAGGATGTTCTTCACATTCTTATTAGCTGCTTCTACGGCCCTATTAGCTTGTGGTCGATATGGTGAAAACTTGTGATGCTCAATGCTATATTCTTCCATGACTCTCCAAACTTCACCCTCAAAGTGGGAACCATTATTGGAGATGATCTCTTAGGGCACCCCAAACTGACATATGATGTTGTTTTCTAAGAATCAAAGAGGACCTCAAGTGAAGCATTTTTGCCATCATTGTGGTATTTGTGGTCACACTAGACCAAATTGCTTCAAGCTCATGCACCCAAGAGAGCCAATAAAAAAAAACGCTCTTCGAAATGGAAAAAGGGAGCCAAGAGGAAAGCAAGTTAGGGAAGAAAATGGTGGACCTCTCATTGACCATGTCGTGGAGATGCTCAATAGCATATCATCATGCCTAGCTAGCTTCGCCTCGAGGTTAGCTAGCTTCTCCCCGAGGTTAGAGCGTTATGTTTCACATACCCCACCTATTAAGGATCTCATTCACAACACCTTTGCGGTATGGGTGAAGAAAGGTACTCATGCATAATTTCTATGCCATGTCCAAGCATTAATTCTTTCAATGTTTAGGGACATAGTTTCATGCATGCTCTCATGTTCATTTGTTTTGGGCAATATCTTTTGTCTATCATCTTCCCTCTAATGTGTTTCTTTTACTTGCTTTTGTTGAAAAGTTTTTTTGTTTTTTATCTTACTTTATTGCATTTATTTTTTGTGAGTAAAAATCCAAAATCACATAAAAAGTATAAAATCCAAAAAGTTTGATCTCTTGTGTTTATGTTCATATGACATGTTGAGTTTGGCCTAATACCTTTGTACTAATGTAATAGTGTATTTATGAGATTAGTCTTGTTATGTATTCACATATATTGAATGTGAGTGAAATCTAGAAATCTATGTTTGATTGTTGTAAATAGATCTTCAAGCTTGTCATGCATATCTATTTAATATTCTAGATTGATCTTGATACATTCGTAAACTTGATCTTCTATATCTCCTCACGTTTAATTTTCTGTCAAAAAATTATTCAAACGTCAATCTCTAAAAAGAGAAAAAGCTGAAAATTTTTACTTTGAAAAATAGTTAGACTAGGAAAAGGCGGAGCAGAATGTATTCAAAAATGTATGATGCCAAAGCCAAAGGCTTATTCTTCAAAGGAATATCAAAAATTTCATGGCATCGATGCTCAAAAACTGAATTGTGTTGATCAAATTATGAAAAAAAAAAAATTTGAAGCCAAATGAAAAATTTTCAATCAATGTAAACACTTTGGTGAGGAGTCATATATATTCATTTCTATTCATGAGATAGGTCTTTTGACTTAGTGCTATTTATGTATGTCTTAATCGAATTGACTAGACTATGGACTAATTCATGCTTGATACTCACATACAACACACAAGTCTAATGTTCAATGAATATTTATTTCATTTATGCGATTTGTTAGGACATATGTGATTCACTTGTTAGGAACATATGTCACTATTTCAAAATCAAATGTTAAAACCATGCAAGTCTGTCCAAGAAACAAGCTAAAGAAGTGCCTGTCATTAAAGCTCGACAGCTAGCCATCTATCGAGCTTAAGAAGCTGTTCCAACCCCATGGCTTGACAACTGCTCAACAGTAGCTCGACAGATAGGCATTTGTCGATGTTTATGAAAAACAGAGTTTCAGTTCTATTTTGACTCCAATTCGTGATTATGTGTTTGGATTTTCTTTTCTCACAACCCTAGACATATAAAATGATTATTTTAAGGGCCGTCAAAGTGTTCACAAGTTGTAAAAGTGTTGAGCAAAGTTTGTTCAAGAAAATTGTGACCAAAGACAGAATTTGTCCTAGTTCATCATTCTTGAGAAGAAGTTGCTGTGTTTGTACACCGTAGGGTTTTGTAACCAAGTATCTTCTTGATCTTCATTGTTGGGATAAACTAAAGAACTTTGCAGCAAACAAACTGCTCTAATTGGTAATTGAAGTCGTGTACTGGGATTCACGCAATTGGTTAGTCACATACTGGAAGCCGTGCATCAAAAAGAGAAACTGTCACTATAGATCAAGTCCAATTAGGTATTCGGGTAAGGGTTCAACTGTAGGTTGGTATAAAGTATTGGGATTCCTTTACTTGTAACTGCTTGTTGTGATAATAGTGGAATTTCGGGAGTGGTGACCTTAAAATCACCCTGTGAGGTTTTTGCTGTGTTGGTTTTCCCCATTTGTAAACAAATCACCATGTCAATTTATTTTCCGCTGCATAGTTACTTAATTGGTGATTTGTTTGTGCTACCACGTATTTGCATGTTAATTTGATTAATTAATAAACTTTGCTAATTAATCAATTAATTCATCACAAGGGGTCAATACGTTTTTGGCCTATCAAGTGGTATTAGAGCAGGCACACTCTGATTAGGGTTAATCTTTGCTGTGTTGATCCATTGACCCCTATTTGTCATGGATAGAGGATAGTCATTAATTATGCCTCCTTTATTTGATGGCACTAACCATGCATACTGGAAAGTACACATAAGAGCTTTCTTACAGTCTCTAGATGAGAAAGTCTGTAAAGATTGGTTAGACCAAGCTAAAGGAAGCGCCGGCCGATTGGGATGATGCCAAGATCAAGGCGGCAAACTTCAACAACAGGGCATTGAATGCTTTATCCAGTGCAGTCACTAATGAGGAGTTCAAGAAGATATCCTTTACTGAAACTCCTAAGGAGGCTGGACCATTCTCCAAACAACCTATGAAAGAACTTAGGCTATCAAGGATTCGAAGCTTCAGAGGCTCATTACAAGCTTCGAAGAGATTAAGATCGAAGAGGATGATTCGTTCGATGAGTTCTATGCCAAGTTCAAGGACATAGTGAACTCAACTTTCAATCTTGGGGAAACCATCCCTGAACCTAAGATTGTGAGAAAGGTGCTCAGATCTCTACTTGAGAGATTCCATGCCAAGATTACGGTGATTAAGGAATCAAAGGATATTGACAAGATTCCTTTGACAGAGCTGGTTGGCAAACTACATACCTACGAGCTAGGGTTAACTAGAATTGGCAAATCGGGTAAAGGCAAAAACATGGCACTGAAGGCCAAAAGTAGTGACACGGATGAGTCTTCAGACGATGAAGATTCTAAGATGAAGTCCAACATCACCAGGCAATTCAAGAAGTTTATGAAGAATGCCAATGGGAAGGGCTTCGATAAGGACCGTAGGCAATACAGTTCTTCCCAGTTCAAGAGCCAAGACAAAGGGAAGAAGTGGCGGTCAGTACACTGTTCCCGTAGGACCTAAGTGCTTTGGGTGTCAAGGCTTCAGTCACATGAAACAGAAGTGTCTTACATATCTTAAGAGCATTAGGAAGAGCAAGGCACTTGCTGCTACTTTAAGCGACACCGAGCTTGAGGATGATTCTGACAATAAGGATGACGGAATACTGAATGCCTTAACTGCCACTATCAATCCTACTGAGGGGATTGTTGAAGATATGGATGAAGAAGAGGAATTAGAGGAGTCCAAGTTTGAGAAGATGGATGATCAAGATGATATCCATACAGCCTATGAGAAATTATACAAGCTTTCTGAGAAACATGAGAAACTTTATAGGCTAGCCACCAAAAAGCTCAGTGATGTGGAACTTGATCGTGAAGAGCTTTCCACAAAGTTTGATGAAGCTAATCAAACTATTGGAGCATTGAGGTTTGAAAATAATTTCTTGGCTGAGAAGACCAAGAAGCTTGAAGCGGAGCTATTTTAAGTCAAAGCTCAATTGGAGAGGACTTCAAGTGCAAAACTTGATGAGATGCTTAGTCTTTAGAAATCTGCTTCTGATTGAACAGGTCTAGGGTATAGTCTCTCTTCTTCTAATATTGCTTCTACTAGTACTATTGTTTTTGTTCCTCCTACTAATAATGTTGAAATAGAGAACACTAATATTAAAATTGATTTAACTAGTGAGAACATAGACAAGGGTAAATCTATCTTAAGAGCACCCCTTAAGCAAAATAAGAAATAAGTTAAAAACCCTAGGGCTAAAAAGGCTAACTCTCAAAAGCCTAAACAAAAAAAGCAAAATCTCTGTCATCATTGTGGAGTTGCCGGTCATACTCGACCAAATTGTTATAAGTGGTTAGTCACTCAACAGAGCAACAGCATGATAGCATCTGGAAGCCAGAATCAGCTTCATTCCTCTCTTGCTCCTCTTGGAGATCTTCTCAAAGCCCTAATGTTCCTTTCGAACTTGAACGGTTTTAATTCTTCCCCCTCACCGCCAGTTTAAGGGTTCACTCAAAGGAAAGTTTCTTCCAAGGTGTGGAAAGGAAAAGGGCTCCAAGTGATTCTATCACTTTTCTTTTTCTCTCTTCTTGTTTTTGTGTGTGTATTACTTGTGTGTTTTGTTTTCAAGTTTTGAGTCACTTTAGTTTTATGCTTTGCTTTATTTAACATGTTTGTTTGTTTTCAGTTTTATTTATTTTGTTTTTCATATAATAAATAAAAATAAAAATAAATTGAAAAATAAAAAAAAAATACCAAAACAGTGTGTGTTTTGTGTACATTGGTACTTGTGTACCTTGGATGGCCATTGAAACAAAGTTTTTCTAAACTTTGTATCTCTTCTAGCTTAGATGAGTATCTCTATGCACAACTAAGCAAGTGAGCTTTGTGGCTCTTGTTTGTGATGAATAAGATTAAGTAATCTCTTGTACTTAACACTCGTATCACTCTTTTTGATGGGAAGGACTAGAAAATCCTAAGAGAAAGGCATAAATAACCATCTTACCACTGTTGCCCACCAATCATGAAATGACATCTGTATGCTTCGGCATAGTAAAAGTGCAATGTCAATGACATTTGTGTGCATCGGCATAGAAAAATTGGAATGTCAATTGCTTAACATAATTGGGTATTTCTTTTCTCTCTTTTATATGTCCATGCATGATTTGCTCAAAAAGAAAAATATGCAAAGAAAAATAAAAAGTAAAAAGATCAAAATGCTTTAAATATGATTGCAAGTGTGTATTCTAAGAGATGTGGGAGTTATAGGATGTACCTCGAAGGTGATAGTCCCCATCAAACAGTTATGATTGTGCGTGAGTTAAAAGTGATTTTCTCATATCTCAAATCGTCATAACATGTATACACTTATGCAATCTTGTGATGTTTTTACACACAATATTCTTTGCTACTCTTGATACATGTGCAGGTACAATGTGATTTGGCCATCACAAGATTTACATGTGTTAATGTATACTCACTAAACTATCTTAACTTGTTTTTGAAATATAAAATTGGTTAGACTTGTTTAGTGTGTGTGTGTGTGTATTTGGGATCCATATGCTAAAAAATTGTTGTTGAGAGATGTTTTTGAGAGTTTAAAATGTTGATTGGATCATTGGTTGAGTTGCATGCTTGATTGCATTCATATCTGTGTTTTTCCCTTCTTGAAAAACTGTTTTTAAGCAACCTCGACACCTCTTCGACACCTCTCAACACCTAGCCTATCTGTCAAGATCTTAAGCTATTTCTTATCACAATCTCATTAGCTGTCTCAACAGTTGGTGGATCGATCGAGAAAGTTCCTGGACCCTTAATAGCTTCTCGACAACTGGTGGATCAATCGAGCTTCTTTTTAGCTTTTGTTGAATTGTCCCTCGACAGCTCCACGATAGCTTCATCTGTCGACGCCTTTTTTCCTCGACACCTGTCTCGACACTTGTTTCGATACCTCTCGACACCTCTATCTATCAAGAATTACTGAGGATCTATATATAGGTTCTGTGCAATCCAAACTTCATTTTCTCGATCTCTCTCGATCTATCAGTGGTTGTTCACCTCCCAAACACTCTCCTCTCATCCTTAAACCTCTTCCTCAAGCATTTTTTGAGATTAATCAAGTTTTTCTTCACTTGATAAGTCTCTAATCCCTCATTTTCATGCATTTCATTCTTTAAAACCTAAGTTTTTGGGACTTTTGCAAATTTGGGGTTTTTCAAAAATTTTGAGTTTGTTTTTTTAATTTTTAGGATGGGTTTTGAAGATTTAATCTTAAAAACTTCATTTACTGCATTACATGTGCATTATAACTGTATTTTCATGCATTTAGTTGTGTGTTATACATGTTGAACTGTTTGTGTGCTGGTAGGTTTGGATTGGGCTGAACCCATGATGCTTTTACTTTGCACATCACATGCTTATGCATTTTCATGCATACGTACCTTACATTCAGTATATTTCTATATATTTGAATTGTTTGGAGCTTTTCTGATTGTTTCTTTCTTCCCCCTCTTTCTCTTGTTTACGTTAATGCGTCAATGGCACCAAAACGTAAGTCTACTCCATCCCAGAACCCTTTGCATTCTAGGGCCTCCACTTCATCCTCTGATCCTACCCTTTCTTCTATTCGGTTCCGTGATGAGGATGCCCGAAAGGACTTCTCAGAGAACTTTTCTTGACGAGGTGTTCATTCGAAACGCCAAGTCATTTTGGCAAACTTCGCCAACACTGACTTACCCGATGTCATTCACAGTCGGGGTTGGGAGTCATTATGTGACGTCCCGGTCACATGTCCTTCCGTGCTGATCCAGGAGTTTTACTCCAACATGCAAGGAATTCTTCAATACCTCTCTTTTATACTCGCATTCGAGGTACGCGCATTGTTGTCACATTGGAGTTGGTATCCAATGTGCTTCCTGTCCCGAGTGTAGAGTTTCCTAACTACCCTGGTTATGAGCGTCTGAGGACTATGTCCAATGATGAAATGATTTCCGCTTTCGACGAGCACCCTTCTGATTGGGGTGATCTTTAGTTTACACCATATAAGGCCTTTGCTAAAGGTCCTAGATTCATGAACATGGTGATGACTTTTGTTTTGCACCCACTCTCTCACTATAACTCTATCGCAGAGCCTCGTGCTCAATTTTTGCTTTCTTTGTTAGAGCACCTCACTAGATTTTCCTACACATTTCAGTCTTTCTTTTATAGATGTGTATAGGGATACGACTACCCGTGATAAGCTCATTTTCCCTTTGGCTATCACGCAGATTTTATGCCATTTTTCTATTCCTTTTCCCTCTTCCAACCACTTCCCCGTTATGTGTGCCATTGACTACGCTACCGTTAAACAGAGCGAGGCGCAATTTCGATTGAGGTGGTCCAGTATGGCAGGTCCTCCCACTCCTTCTACTCCATCCACATCTGCTCCCTCCTTTTCTATGAGCGGAGTGACTCTAGAGGACATCATGGCGCTGCTTCAGTGCATGGATGCTCGCCTTGACACTCTCAATGATAAGTTGTGTCAGGTGAACACTCATGTTGGATGCATTACTCGACGCCAGGCTGAGATGGGTGGTTATACTATGCCTTCCACTCCTGTGGCCCCTATGGATGAGAGTGCTGTTGATGATGCTGATTCTGATGATAAGGATGATGGCGATGCTAGCTCACCTAGCGATGAGGAGATGTCTACTTGACACTCTTACCCTTTGTCACTTATGACAAAAAGGGGAAGTAGTTTTGATTATAAGAGTAGTCATACTTAAGGGGAGGGTTAGTATAGAAGATTTTTGTTAGGGGGAGAGTGCATATTGAGGGATGTAGTGAGGATTACTTGTATCTTTTTCTTTTCTTTGCTTTAGATACATTTATTCTTGTACCTTAGGTCTTGTGACCGTTATTGACATACATTGTACTTATTTTCTTTATATGTTGATGTATGTTTCTTTCACCTATCCTTACATGTGTTGTTTCTTTTCTATCTTTATACACATGATTCTTATTACTTGTATGCAATCTATTACATCTGTTTCACACAAAGATGCCTTAATGAGTTTTGTAAAAGTGTTACAGAAATACAGGTTATCAAAGTTTTCTTCCCATAAACTCTCTTCTTGCAAAGTTTTTCAAGAGTTTGTGTTAGGATAGATTTTATTGTATTCAACAAGTGAATATGAGTTGAGTGATTTTTGACTTCTCCAATATCTCATTTGTTTGTTGTGGTTTTGTCACAGATTACCAAAAGGGGAAACTGTTAAAACATATGTGATTCACTTGTTAGGAACATATGTCACTATTTTATGTAATTGGCTAATCATTTGACAAAACGCACTTTACTTGTATTTGGGTAGATCTAGGATGTGTTTAATACTTCAAAAAACTGTGTTTCAAGATCAAGTGTTAAAGTCATGCAAGTCTATCCAAGAAACAAGCTGAAGAAGTGCCTGTCATTAAAGCTCGACAGCTAGCCATCTATTGAGCTTAAGAAGCTGTTCCAGCCCCGTGGCTCGACAGCTGCTCGATAGCAACTCGACAGATAGGCATCTGTCAAGGTTTATGAAAAACAGAGTTTTAGTTCTATTTTGACTCCAATCCATGATTATGTGTTTAGGCTTTCTTTTCTCACAACCCTAGACATATAAAATGATTATTTTAAGAGCCGTAAGTGTTCACAAGTTGCACAAGTGTTGAGTAAGGTTTGTTTAAGCAAATTGTGACCGAAGATAGAATTTGCTTTAGTTCATCATTCTTGTGAAGAAGTTGCTGTGTTTGTGCACCGTAAGGTTTTGTAACCAAACATCTTCTTAATCTTCATCGTTGGGATGAACTAAAGAACTTTGCAGCCAATAACCTTCTCTAGTTGGTGATTGAAGTCGTGTACTGGGATCCGTGCAATTGGTTAGTCGCGTACTGGGAGCCGTGCATCAAAAGAAGAACTTGTCACTACAGAACAAGTCCAATTGGGTATTGGGGTAAAGGTTCAACTGTAGGTTGGTATAAAGTACTAGGATTCCTTTACTTGTAATCGCTTATTGTGATAATAGTGGAAAATCGGGAGTGGTGATCTTAAAATCACCCTGTGGGGTTTTTACCGTGTTGGTTTTCCCCATTCGTAAACAAATCACTGTGTCAATTTATTTTTCGCTGCATGCTTAGTTTAATTGGTGATTTGTTTGTGCTACCACGCGTTTGCATGTTAATTTGATTAATTAATAAACTTGGCTAATTAATCAATTAATTCATCATAAGGGGTCAATACGTTTTTGACCTATCATGATTGTACGTGTTTAAATGTGATATGTGTATGCTCAATCACTTGTTGATCAAGCCAAAAATATTTTTGGGTGTTTTATTTGTTTTTGGAAGTGATTTGTGTCACCCTTGTCTTTAAAAGTTTTTCTCAAAAAGCCAAATTTTTGTGTTAAAAAACTTTGTGTTTAGCAATTTTGCAACTCATCTTGCGAGTGGAGTCAATCCCATCCAAGTCGTAAGATGAAATGAGAAATTTTCATTTTCTTCACAAATTCAGGCAGTGGATATCGCTACTCAGCCGCGAGTGCTTCGCAACTCAGACTTAACTCGAGAAACTAACCTTGTGCAATTACACATGTCGCAAGTTGGCTCGCAAGTTACTGACTCATGAAATGCGTGTTTTGCCAAATTTTAAAGGGCACGAAATGACAGTTTTCAAAAATTTTGTTTCTTTGCTCTTCGCAACTCCCTCTCCCCAAATCATAAAATTTCCTCAAAACTCAACCAATTTCCTTTGGATTTAACTTCTTGGACTACTCTACGGTAATTTCTAACACTTTTTCACTTTCAAATCCTTAGATTAAGTTCTAGATTGCTTAAAACCTAGGGTTGGGTTTATTTTGAATGGGGGTTGGGGAAAACTTATGTTTTGTCAAATTTTTAAGATTTTGTTGATTAGGCTTAGTCCCATTTGTGTTTTTGTTGATGTTGTTAGCCCCATGTGGGATTTAGAACATGTATTGAGGTAGATTTTCATATGTTCATGCATTTCATCATATAAAGGGTTTAAGGGTGCACGCTAGGTGTTTGATAAAAGCCCCTAAGGTGTTTGATAAAATGCCCTGAGGCATTTTTTCATTCGTTTGGCCTTCAATGAGTACCAAGCTTTGGGGTTTGCAATGTTTCCTCATTAGGAACATGTTTTGATCACTGAATGTGTGTTTAACATACTTTTCCCATTAATGCTTGTTCATGCATTGCACACATTCCCTTAGTGCACACACCCTATCACACTTGACATGTCATGCTCTTAATCATGGTTTTAGTCTATTTTGACCATCTAGCATCTATAACATGTCATTGTGTTTTGCTTATTCTCTTTTAACTTACTTTTTATAGTGTTTTTGCTTTGTTTTTGTACTAAATTGCATTTAATCAAGTTTGTTGCCATTTTGTGTATGTTTGTGTTTATGTGTCAATCTTATAGATGTCTCAAAGGTCTTCGTGTAGGAAAGCACCCATAATTGATCTCACATCTTCTCCCATATCAAAATGGACTTAATAGGCGTTAGTTGCTTTTGATAGAAGGAGGTTTAAGGCTTTGTTAGACTTCCAATCCTACAACATTCATTTCAAAAATGCCCTCACTATGATAGAAAGGATTGTGAAGTTTGACATTTTAGGATCAACTTTCATCCTAAGAATCTTTGCTAATAAAGGGGAAATCTCTTTAGGATGTTTAATGAACCAGTTGAGGAGCTAATCAAAGAGATCTACTCAAATGCTTGGTTCACTGGAGCTAAGTTGAAGTGTTGGGTTCAAGGAAAGGACTTCATCATCACACCAAACTACTTAACCAAAATTCTACAGATAATTCTTCCGGTAAATGTTGATACAACTCCATATGTTGACATATTGGGACAACTTAATCTCATTCTTGAAATTCTAGGAGCTGATCTTGAAATTTCCACCATGGGTACATCTACTGGCACAGCAAGGTTCTCTCTTCAGATCACGACACTTGCATTGATCGTGTACTCCAATCTATTGCCACTAACCAACACTGGATTCATCAACCTAGGAAGAGCAAGATTCATTGTTGATCTTATAATTGGAGCTCAAATCGACATCTGTGCACACATTTTACAAAATTTGGGAAACACTACAGGCAGATTAGCTACTCGAACTTGTCTTCCTTTCTGCAGTCTCATAATGAAGATTCTGCTTCTCAAGGGAATTCATCCTCCCAAGGACAGAACTATCCTAACACAACAAGGTCCAATCTCTTTGCAATCACTAAAGAGTAGCAAGTTTCACTTATCTGCGGAGAGAACAAAGAAGAGTGCTAGTGAATCAAAGACTCTTACTCTTGAAACTACTAGTAGACAATCTACTACTGCTCCTAGCTCCTCCCAACAACCTGAAGCTGAAGCATTAACTCCTAAAAGCCCAAAGCCTCAGCCATCTCAACCTTAGACTCCTTCTCAGTCATCCATTCCTCAGCTAGATAGGATTGTCTCTGTGATGGAAGGGACACATGATCATATATCTGGATTACCATCTATCATGTACTCTCACAACAATCTTGTTAAAACTCACCTCATGACAATTGAGATGTAAATGGATCAAATTCAGCACAAGCTTGAATTAGACCTTTAGCCATTCGTGACAAAATGGGGAGAAATTTTTTGTTGTGAATATGACAAGCTAGCATATAGTAAGGGGGAGAGCATATGAAAAGGGGGAGCACAGTGGGTATACAAAGAAAGTTAAGTCATAGCCACACAAGATAGAAGTTTCTAACTGTTTCTAACCTACCTTTTGTAGTGTTATTTACTTTGCTTTATTTAAAGCTTTCAATATTTTAGTACTTTTGTACTTGCTTTTTATAACCTTTATGATGCTTTTAGTTATCTATTGCTTTCTTGCTTTAGCTTTCTTTATTGCATCCTATGCTTGTTTGACATGAAATTAGTTTTTGCATTGTACTTAATTGCTTGCATGTCCGGATATTCATTCACTCGATAAATGTTCAATGTAGTCATTTCTTAATGACTATTCATGTTTGATCAAGTTGTGCTTTAAGCTATTTTGGTATTTACTTGATCACATTTTACTTGATCTATATACGTGCCTTGATTTCTACTTGTCTCAATCTTAATGAAATTATTTGTTATATGCAAGTGTTTCAGGTTACAGACATATATGTTACAAGTTCTTCACAGGTTTTAGATTTAGGTGTGAGTGACTTTTGCCACTATTCCCAAACTCACATTTAAGTCTAAAGTCTGTTTAGGGTTTTGTCATGAAATAGCCAAATGGGGAGATTGTAAAGTTGTAATTTTCAATTACGTTTTGTTAGCTTTAATTCCATGTCAAATTTGATTGTATTTCTTCAATCATTTCCCTGTATGTTTGTGGGATTCAATATAAGGGTTGAGTGTGATAAATTGGTTAAGAATTGTGAAGAACAAAGTGAAAGTTCAATACGTGTATAAAACACTATGAACGTTTAGACCCCCAATTAACAAATTACCAATTCAAGCTTCATATCAAACAATTAATGTGTGAAATATGAACATAAGCTTAATATAGAATTGATAAACAATCTAAATCAAATAAAATCACATCCACAACAAAAATTAAATGGCAAAGATTAAGGGAAGAGAGATGCAAACACAATGACAACACAATGATGTGTTATCGAAGAGGAAACCGAAACCCTCAGCGTAAAACCTCTCTGCCGCCCTCCAAGCGGTAAATAATCCACTAAAGAATGTAGTTGGGATACATGAACAGCAAAAGACCCTCCAAGCCTAATCTACCCAATGTACCTAAGCCCTCTAAGCTCCTACTCCAATGAGGTTACACTGAACTTATTTCTTCTATAGCTTACCGGATTCCGCTACTTGACCATAGCATCAACCAATATGAAATTGGTCCCTTCTTAACTGCTTCCCAAACACTAAATGGCCTTCTCACAGATATGGATATGGTGAGAAAAGGTTTTGGTAATGTACCTCTCAAGGATGTAATAATGGAGAGGAAGAAAGTAGAGGAATTTGAAGAGTCTTTATGTGAAGATTGGGGATAAATCAATCTTGTGTTTTTCTCTAGGGTTTCTCTCTTAAAATTATCTCTAGAAGCTCTCTATATTTTGTGGGTATAAGGGTCTATATATAGTGGGGTGAGAAAGGAATGCGAAGAGTCAGTTTTTCCCAAACAGGGTGGTCTAGCGACTTGGCCTCATGACTTGACTGAGTTGCGAGTTCAAGTCATGAGCTAACGGCCTAGCCAACCTGGGACTTTTGTCTTGTAGTGTAACAACTGGCATGACTCTTCAGCTCCCCTACATGCTTCACACGTGTGCCAGCTTTGGCAGCTTACCAGTCGCGAGTCAGCCGCGAGTCTCTGCATCTTTGCACAATCTTGAGCATTTCTTCATACTCTTTCATTTACTACCCTTACATGATTCCCACCTAAATACAGGGTTACTAATTGCTAAAATACAAGCAAATTTGGCACGGAATAAAGCCAACAAGATGGTTGATAAAATTCAACCTTACAATCTCCCCCTTTGGCTATTCCGTGACAAAACCCTAAAACAAACTCTAGACTTAACATGTGAGTTGGGAACAGTTGAACAAAACTCACTCACACCTAACTCTAGAATCTGAAAAGCTCTTGAATCATATGAACAAGAATCTCCTGAAATACAACAACACAATATGATCATTGTATGTAGAAAAACTTGTAATTGCATATGAGGCAAGCACAATGCGATCAAGCAAAATGGAATGAGTAATAAACCATGGCTTGACCAAACAAGCAATCACTATAAAATAGTGACCACAATGCTCATTCACACTTGGAATGAACATCCGAACATACAAGCTAATAAGCTCAGTGCAAATCACTTGCATGCCCAACACTCAACCAATGCACAATACATAAAGTATATGCATCTAGGAACAAGATCCTACTAGGGCACAAGAGTGAGAGTACTTAAAGAAAATGCATAACATTTAGTTAGAAGTACTAGGCAACAAAACATAAAGGCTACATAAACATGGTACAAACCATAAAAGCCTACAAAACACATGGAAATAAACCCTAAAAGCTTACAAAAGCAACATGGGTACAAAGCACAAAATACTGAATATAAACTTAAACAATATAAACTAAAAGTGCTTAAATTTTCTCCCCTTCAAAATGATGAGAAGCTGTGATGCACTTGGAACATATATACTTGTAACCTGAAACACTTGCACAAAACACATTAGACCTTCAAGGTAAAGCAAGTAATAAAAGGACAAGTATAATGTAATAAGTAAATTGCGATCAAGTAAACATGATGTGAAGCATGTGAGCAACTTGATCATATACCAAAACAGTCATAAAGAAATGACTACAATGATCACATAGCAAAGCAAATGATCATCCGAACATGCAATCAATGAAGCACAATAGCATAGGGATATATGCATGTCCAAAACACAAACATGATGCAATGAGAACAAAAAAGCATCACTCAAAGCACCATAAAGCCAACAAGAAAACAAATAGAACAAAGTTTTCTAATTAACACAAAGTCTTCTCCCCTTGGTATATGCATCTCCCCTACGGAATATCTCTCCCCCTACAAATGTGCATGAGAAATAGAATTTCTCCCCCTAAGGATGTGCACAAGAGTCATATAGAAATGACAAAACACTCCGGTATATTCTCTGGAGTATACTATCCCCCTTTTTGTCAAGAATAGACAAAGGGTCAAGGAGAAACGAGGGTAAGAGATGAAGGTATGAACAATGATAATGATGCATGAGGGGTGCGAGATGAATGAAAAAATGAAGCTCAAACCTAAGACAAAGTAAAATGCTACAAAGTATAAGGTAAACATGACATGCTAGGATAAAGAAGCAAGGTTTAGACCAATGCATAACAAGGGTAACAAAGGTGTATGCAAGAGGTGGCTACCAATGAACCAAACATGTTCCTAATGAGGAAACATGAGAAACCCCAAAGTTTGGTACTCATCGGAGTCCAAAAAAGCAAGAAAATGCCTAAGAAGCATTTTATCAAACACTTAGCATGTACAATATGAACAACAATGTGAAACAATGCATGAACATCATGAAATCCACCCTTAATACAAGTTCTTTATGCCACAAGGGGCCAACATCCAAAGCAAATCAACAAAAGAAACCAATCCCATGAAAAAAATTTGACAAAAATTAAGTTTTCCTAAACCCTATAATGAAAATCTCAACCAAGAGCACAAAACTCTCCAAAACATAATCTAAGGATTAAAATTAATGAAAAGAGTTTATAATTACCTTAGAGATGTTAATGGAATGAAAAACCATTCAAATTAATTGGGTTTTGATGTAAAAATATTGAAAGAGGGATTTAAAAGAGGATGGGGGAGGTTTAAAACAGGTTTCCCATGAAAAAACTCTTTAAAAAGCTGATTCTGGGCGTTTCGCGACTGGGCGAGTCGCCAAGTTCAGTCACGAAAAATTTCGCGAGTCGCAAGTAAGTCGCCAAAGCTTTTGGATGAACTCGCGATTGGGGTTTCGCGACTAGGGAGCCGCCAGCTGAGTCGCGAAAAACTCTAACACTTGTTTTTCAACACAAAACATGTTTCAACAATAAAAAACAAAGTAAGCACTAAACATGAACACAAAGAGTGATAAAAATCACTATAAAAAACATATAAAATGATCAAAAATCTTTTTGGATTGATCCATATATAGTTGAACATACACACATCACATTTAAACAAGTACAATCGAACAAATGAATAAGGCATTCATTGAACATTAGGCATGTGTGTTGTGTGTGTGTATCAAATGTGGAATAGTCCGTAGTCTAGAGTGAAACTTCAATGATCAATTCAATCAAGTCATACACAACTAGTACTAAGTCAAGTGGTCTATCTCAATTATAGAAATGAACATATATAACCTCCCACAGAAAATGATTACATATCTTTGAAGCTTTTCATTTGGTTTCTTTACAATTCATAACATTTGATCATTTTGAATCAATACATCTCATTTTGAGATTGATGCCTAAAATTTTTTATATTTCAATTTGATGAACAAGCCTTTGACTTTTGGGCATCATACATTTTCAATATAAGTCGCTTTCCCTTTTTCCTAGTCAAATACTAATATGTGCAACGGCTTTTGTAGCTCATTATCTCTTTTCATTTTGAGATTTACATTTTTTGAGCTCTTTAAGCAAAAACAATAAAAAGTGTGGGAAGATATATAGGTACAAGTCTATGCAAGTATCAAAACCATCAAAACTTTTGACCAATCATTCATGACAAGCTTGAAGATCGATTTACAACAATCACACATAGATTTCAAGATTTTTCCCACAAAGAAATAAGTGCATAAAGAACAAGCTAAGCTCGTAAATGCATAAAGCCATTTGTACGAAGGTACAAGGCAAAACTCACATGTGATATGTGCTCAAACATATACGATCAAACTTTTTGAATTTTTTACTTTTTATGTGGTTTTAGATTTTTTACTCACACAAAACTAAAACATAAAAGTAAGATCAAAACAGAAACAATGCATAAAAAGAAATGCAAGATGCACAAAATGCATAAAAATATGACATTTAATGTATAAAGGGTCCTACAAAGATCGAAAGAATTAGATCAAGAACCAAAAGAGTAAAAACTCAACCATAGGAACCCTTCCTCATCCAAACGGAACAACTGTTTGGAATGAGTGTCTCAAGAGAAGTGAGAGGAGGGTTAAAAGAATGAGAACCGGAGATGCACATAGTCAAGGAGTTAAGAGCATTAAACATTTTCTTTAACAACATACTATTTTCACTCAAAACTGATTTACTCTTTTTAGCACAACTTCCAAAAAACTCAAGTTTTTCTTTTCTTTTGATTCCTTGAAAAATGTGAAACTTAGAGCATTAAGGTTTTAAATGACCAAAGGCACCACAATGGTGACAAACAATGTGTTTAGGTCCACTAGGCTTTTTGGGAAGGGATCTAGCAACATGGTTTTGTCCCCTCTTCAACTTATGACATTGAGGCCTTATATGACCAATCACACCACAATGGTGGCAAGTTGGAATAAACTTAGATCCACCCAAAATCTTAGGTTGAGACCTAAACGGAGACTTTGACTTAACAACCTTTCTCTCCACCTTTTGATTTCTTTTATGTGGAGGAATGTACACTGATTTGTCCTTTGAGATAGAACCCACAATAGGCACGAAATCGAGTACCACAACATGATTGCAACATATATTATCATCCATTTTAGCAATAGGTTCAGCAATCAAACACTTGGCATGCATCTTAAGAGATTAATTTTCATATTTTAGCTCATCAACAAGTTTGTTAGACAAAACAAGTTTAGCATTCAAGTCCATATTCAAACATTCAAACTCTTTTAGTTTTTCAAGAGAATTTTCAGCAAGTTTCTTATATTTTTCAACCAATTTGTTTACTTCATTGAGCTTAGTAATCAAATCATCATTTTCACAAAATAACTTGCTCAAATCCTTATTAAACTTCTTAGCCTTTTTCTTCAAGAGTTTGATATTAGGAATATCAACAACATCCAAATATTCATGTAACATAGCATCACAATCATGAGAATTATCACTCATAAAGGCATTTTCACAAACACATGGCATGTTTCATTAATCACCAATCAAATCATACAAAAAGGCATACAAAGCACTATCCATGGCAAATAAACACAAGGGATCAAGGATCACACTTAGGTATTTAAACCATAACAAGTGTACCCGCTCTACTACCAATTGAAAGTTCAATAAGTGTATAAAACACTATGAACGTTTAGACCCCCAATTAACAAATTACCAATTCAAGCTTAATATCAAACAATTAATGTGCGGAATATGAATATAAGCTTAATACAGAATTGATAAACAATCTAAATCAAATAAAATCACATCTACAGCAGAAATTAAATGGCAAAGATTAAGGGAAGAGAGATGCAAACACAAGGACAACACAACAATGTGTTATCGAAAAGGAAACCGAAGCCCTCAGCGTAAAACCTCTCTGCCGCCCTCCAAGCGGTAAATAATTCACTAAAGAATGTAGTTGGGATACATGAATAGCAGAAGACCCTCCAAGCCTAATCTACCCAATGTACCTAAGCCCTTTAAGCTCATACTCCAACGAGGTTATGCCAAACATATTTCTTATTTAGCTTACCGGATTCCGCTACTTGACCATAGCATCAACCAATATGAAATTGGTCCCTTCTTAACTACTTCCCAAACATCAAATGGCCTTCTCACAGATATGGGTATGGTGAGAAAAAGTTTTGGTAATGTACCTCTCAAGGATGTAACAATGGAGAGCAAGAGAGTAAAGGAATTTGAAGAGTCTCTATGTGAAGAATAGGGATGAATCAATCTTGTGTTTTTCTTTAGGGTTTCTCTCTCAAAATTCTCTCTGGAAACTCTCTATATTTCGTGGGTATAAAGGTCTATATATAGTGGGGTGAGAAAGGAATGCGAAGAGTCAGTTTTTCCCAAATAGGGTGGTCTGGCGACTTGGCCTCGCGACTGGACTGAGTTGCGAGTTCAAGTCGCGAGCTAACAGCTTGGGACTTTTGTCCTGTAGTGCAATAGCTAGCATGACTCTTCAGCTCCTCTGCATGCTTCACACATGTGCCAACTTTTACGGCTTATCAGTCGCGAGTCAGCCGCAAGTCTCTACATCTTTGCACAATCTTGAGCATTTCTTCACACTCTCTCACTCACTACCCTTACATGATTCCCACCTAAATACAGGGTTACTGATTGCTAAAATACAAGCAAATTTGGCACAGAATAAAGCCAACAAAATGGTTGATAAAATTCAACCTTACACAGAGCAACTCACAACTTGCGACTGGCTCACAAGTGGACAACTCGCGAAAAGTCACATGAGAAGCA